>NC_047512.1:34223027-34300527 GCF_902827115.2 Pseudochaenichthys georgianus
CCTGGGAACCATGAACGTCACAGTGTGGCAATTTAAAAGTTGTTGAGATATTTTAGTCGGGACTAAAGGGGTCGAAATCTGACCAACCAATGGGATCCAAAATCCACATAATTTATAATCAGTTTCTAGGTAAATCACTGTTTTGTGTGTAATATATTACATTATAGGATACTTTTAAGAGACAGTAATAAGTTATTTTACTATAAAAGTAGTTTATTAATTCCAGAAGTGTGTGATATTGAATATCCGTGATGCGTGTCCATGTTGAGATTGTCTCTGGCACAAAACATTTGTTTTGACAGCACAACTATATTTTAATGCTCTTAACATAATTAATTTCTTTAAAGCACTTTGAATTGTCTCGAGTTGAAAGGTGGTGAATAAATAAACTTTCCAAGACTTCTTTGTTTCAATTTAAATTGTTCTGTAATTAGTTTTTTTTCAACCAAAACCTGACACCCGCACTGTTTGATCCTGCTGTGGACAGATTGGTGCCGGCAGTTAGTAACATAACGAACCTCTGCCACATTTTACAGTTTTTGGACATATTTTTTAAGATTAAAGTCGGATGGTGTCAGGCTGACACAGGTTGTTGTCTTGTTCCATTAAGAAGTGTATTGGAATCAGCTCAGCTACACAATTGCGCATGGTTAACATTAAAACAATCAGAAAACTCGAGACGAGGAATTCGCCATTTCAGCCTCAAGCTAGGATAGATAACGGAGCACGTACACACACTCAAACACACAGTCCTAATAGAGTATTATCTTGGCTGTAAGCTCTTAAGATTTTCCTGCTGAACATACAACTGCCTATTAATACGGGACTCATGGTTACTTGTCTCAGATCAAATAACTCACTCACGCACGCACGCACACTCTTTGGTTAATTTATCCTTCACTTGAAACTAAATTGGGTTAAAGAAAGTAATTAACTCATAATAGCCTCGACCAGGCTGCCAATTAACATGATGTCTGTATATGTGTGTGTGTGTGTGTGTGTGTGTGTGTGTATGTGTGTGTGTGTGTGTGTGTGTGTGTGTGTGTGTGTGTGTGTGTGTGTGTGTGCTCATGCGCAGGAGTTTGATGTGTATATGGTTGTATATAGACATGTAAATGACACTATTGTATCTATATGTGTCGAGTTCCCCACGTGATTAGGTCTGTGTGCGTGTGTATGAATTAATAGATTTTTTTTCTTAGTCTGGCCGCATTGGGAAATTAAAGTTACACAATTAATTTTGATTACCCTGAAGGCCTTTTCAATTATTACTTAACACTGTTGGCAGAATAGTAGTTTACAAGGGTCAGTAAGACTAAATCTAGCTTGAAGAAAGGAAAGAGAAACCCAGAAAAATAAGGGAAGGGAGTTGAATGGTCTTTAAGGCAATGTGTCAGTCAGTTAAGCATTCACTCACAACACATTACAGCAGCAGAGGCAGACTTTGTTGATCTCAGGGAATCAGACCTCGGCTGTTTTCTGCCTGCTGTCAGTCACTTTTCCCAAACACAACAGCGTATTCTTCTTTAGGGATGGCAGAAGTGGAGACAGGGAAACGAAGGCAGACTAACACACACTGTCCAGAGTTCATCAATCAAGCTGACTGTTTTGAATTACCGGCTGAATTTCAAGGCTGTGTGAAGGCCGTATGTAGATATCGCCCTGGAATGAATTTCAAAAAGGTATTGATTTAGTGGTGAATAACTTCATAAGAAAAATAAGCCACTACCTGACACAAATGTGTATGAACTAGGAAAGTACCAGGAAGCCAGGCATCTAAGAAAATGTAAAGCTGAATTCATTCTCACATGTTATAGTCAATCAGGTCAAGTGGATAGGTATTACAAGGTCATTTTAGATATCCATATAACGAATCTTAAAGACATTTTTTTTAAGTTTTCCCCATTTATGTTCACATTTAGCGTAAAGTAGACAATAAAGCAGGATATGCTTTAGTGCAAACCTTTTGGTAGTTTCCGGGTTTGAGTGTTTTCTGTGTCCTTGTCTTAGAACTTTAACCCTTTCAAAGTGTGTTTTCTAAAAAAAGGTTTTTAACAATTTGGTTGTTATCCTTTCCAGCGTTTTCGGCTTTAATAAGGTCTAACTGCTCGTCCAAGTATTGTCAATTACATGGGGGGACTGGAACTGAAAAACAGCCCTGGATTCCGACCCAAACCAGCCACCAACAAGAGCTGTGGTGCTATTTGTTTAAATAACGGAATTACACATGCATGCATGCGCACGGTCGTGGCTGGTTTTGATTGTTATGTTATCACTGTAAATGAACAGTTTCCAGCCAGAATCAGCACAGCAGGAAGGTCAGTAAACCAGTCTAAATGTATATATGAGTGACGGTGAGTTGTTCTTACAGTATCTGCTGCACACAGCTTCTTCATAGCATGCATAGTATGTACATTGACAACAGTTGACTTGATCACGGAAAAGTCATCCCCTGGCCACTTCCACAAATACATTGGTGTCGAGACGAAAGTCAATATTAAAATTAAAATAATAATATCTGATAAAAACGGACGGATAAATAATTATTTGTATGTATTTTCGTTTAGATTATTATTATTATTATTATTATTATTATTATTATTATTATTATTATAGTATTGTTCAATACCAATAGGGGCATTCGTTTTATTTTGAATAGCGTAGTCTACTTTTCTTAATGATAAGCGAGCTGTTATTAAAAAATATTATTGCCGCTTCCGGTAACACGGCAACAAAAGGGGCAGGAATTATGATGGCCGCTCTTTCTTCCCAAAGCCACGGAGGGAGAAGTTGGCGACAGTGTGTTTTCAACCTGATGAAAATATGCATGATAATCTGATGAGAATCTGATGAAAAGTCTGATTTAAAAACTGCTGAGCAGAAAATAAAGACAAAAGAAAGAATCTGAGTTGTCCAAGTGTCCTATGTTGCCCTCCAGCCTCTCAAGTTCGGGCAAAACACTGAATACAGACCAAAACCCGGAAGAACTTGACATTTGGCGAAGGCCACAAAGTCAAGATGGCGGAGGCCAAAATGCCAAATTGTAAGCCATAATACAGTAGTCCACAAACCAATAGTTGACGTCACAGCAACGACCTCCATTACAGTATAATATGTTCTCAATATGTACAATTCAACCAGTAAATAATTTGAAGATCAGCATGTCTCAGAACGGTACCAATTCAACAGTTGATGAGAGAAAAACAACGCACATTGAACTGAACCAATGAAGGTCATCATAAACAAAGCTACATTGAGCACATGTGCTTTGTAAAGATGTGCACAGAAATGTGTCCTAAGCAAACAATGTAAAAAAAACACGCATTTTTATACTTTTGTGATAAAATAATCTATATAAAAAATTGTTTATATCAAAACCCAATTCCACAATCATTAGTCTGACATTAGCCCTATTATCATAATCGTTATTGCCATCATAACCTCAATTTCCCTTCTTATCATCCTCCAAATCAATCGTCAACAGTGATTAATCACTCAGTAGGAAATGGAAGTAAAAACTGACTGAGCTGTTTATGAGTCCAAAAAAGAAATGCCACTCAAGATGATTCGCAGAATCTTATCCCTACTTCTCAATTGAATAATTGGTGTCCAGTATCTGGGTACATCGTTCTGTGTAAAGATATCGAATACAAAGGTAATTTAATGCATTTAAAACCTGGTAGTTATAACAAGCATTCTGATTATGAATCCAAAGGGCTTCATAATCAAGCGTTTCTCCTCATATAGATTTGATGTCCAGATTGATGTCAATGCTATATTAGGTATCAGAATCCATTGGGTTAGGGTTAGGCTAACCCATGGATCTTGTTCGTAGAAGAGAAATGTCTAAATTGAGACGATTTGGACACTTGTCAAGATGGCATTTCATGATGTACATATTAATAAAAAGGAAGTATAAGTAGGGTTTCTTATTTTGCTGTGTTCAGGGAGGTTTGTAAGCATCAACCTTATACATTTGTGGGGACAAGCTGTCAGTTTATTATCTCGGATCGAAGACAAAAAAAGTGTGGTCACAGTACCGAAAAATAATTATAGGGAGGAATGACATGCAGAAGAAGCTACACATCCTAGACGATCCTGTGCCTTAATATCAGGTCATAAATATGTAGTTTTCTCTTTATAAGAGACTAATCTATTTCCTGAGTACTATAAGTAAAAATAGCTTAAACAAGTGTAAATAATGCATTTGCTGGGGACTTTTTACAGCGCTGGATTCAAACACATATATGGTGTCTCAAAATAAACTACAGCGCCTACTGTATGTTCATCATAATAAAGGAAAATGTCACCCTGTGCAACAGTGTGACTCATTGATGTGTTTTTAATAGCATTTGGAGGACGCTGGTGTGTGCTTTGGGCGCACACACAATAGTTGTTCGTAGATTAATCTAGTATTGGATTTGGTATTTTCCTGAGATTGTTGACTATAGAAGAAATATTGACAGCCAGGGAGATAACTGACCCAAGTGTGAAAGCACGCACCAGCACATAGAGAGCTGGAAACAGAAAGGCTTGTCTTCTGCACTTTTCTTTCTCTGGTTCTGCCCTTTTCTAGATTTTTGACTGTACTGTACATGTATCTGAAAATGAAACAGAATACAAATATTAAGCAAAATATTGAAACAAGTAGAGAGATAGGAATGTATAGTAGATAACATCATAAAAGGTTATGCTGTGTCTCAATGTGGTTACTTTCCTCAGTACAGAGCATGTAATTCAACAGTTTTGCAGTGTGGGAATTTTAAATGTGTAGTGTCTCAAATCACACACGGCTGCTGTTCCCTCATCTCTGTTAGCTAACTAGTAACTTAATTGTAGCATGTATTCAGCGGCGGACTGGCCATGTGTGAGTCCTGGAGAGTCACAGAACGGCTGGAAGTCCAGGGCGGCTTAC
Organism: Pseudochaenichthys georgianus; assembly: GCF_902827115.2. NCBI lineage: Eukaryota > Metazoa > Chordata > Actinopteri > Perciformes > Channichthyidae > Pseudochaenichthys > Pseudochaenichthys georgianus. The sequence continues at coordinate 34,227,943 of NC_047512.1, forward strand.
AGCCGGCACGCATTCATTTAGAAATGTGTTTTTTCCTTTAAACATCATAATTTAAGTTGCACACAGAGAGGTGACAAGCAATACTAAGCAATACTTCTTACTCGCCAAGTAAAGATATCTTCGATAATATTATGAGTTAAGATTAAGGCATTGCGACATCGCTGCCGAGGGATCTTGCATTTCCATGTGCATTGGAGGACAAAGTAACAAAACTCCTGGACGAAAATAATATTTGCAGTTCACATAAGTGGCCATACCTGCATATATAGTTACCTGTTCAATAAAAAGAATACAATTAACAGTGGCTTGTTTTTAACACTAGTACAGTGGTATAATAATTAAATAGTGACAATAAACTACAACAATAACTAATATTTGTATAGTGATGTGTTGACCAAAGCAACCACAGTCACGACCGGTCAACTTCCATTACTGTAGCCAAGATGGCGACCATTGAGTGTCAGAACTCACTTGATTTCCAATGTTTTTACTGTTATTATAAGTTTTTGAGACACTATATATACTTACAGTGGGGCACAAAAGTATTTAGTCAGCCACCAATTGTGCAAGTTCTCCCACTTAAAAAGATGAGAGGCCTGTAATGTTCATCCTAGGTACACTTCAACTATGAGAGACAGAATGGGGGAAAGAATCCAGGAAATCACATTGTAGGATTTTTAATGAATTCATTGGTAAATTCCTCGGTAAAATAAGTATTTGGTCACCTACAAGCAAACAAGATTTCTGGCTCTCACAGACCTGTAACTTCTTCTTTAAGAGCCTCCTCTGTCCTCCACTTGTTAACTGTATTAATGGCACCTGTTTGAACTCGTTATCAGTATAAAAGACGCCTGTCCACAACCTCAAACAGTCACACTCCAAACTCCACTATGGCCAAGACCAAAGAGCTGTCAAAGGACACCAGAAACTAAATTGTAGACCTGCACCAGGCTGGGAAGACTGAATCTGCAATAGTTAAGCAGCTTGGTGTGAAGAAATCAACTGTGGGAGCAATTATTAGAAAATGGAAGACATACAAGACCACTGGTAATCTCCCTCGATCTGGGGCTCCACGTGAGATCTCACCCCGTGGGGTCAAAATGATCACAAGAACGGTGAGCAAAAATCCCAGAACCACACGGGGGGACCTAGTCAATGACCTGCAGAGAGCTGGGACCAAAGTAACAAAGGCTACCATCAGTAACACACTACGCCGCCAGGGACTGAAATCCTGCAGTGCCAGACGTGTCCCCCTGCTTAAGCCAGTACATGTCCAGGCCCGTCTGAAGTTTGCTAGAGAGCATTTAGATGATCCAGAAGAGGATTGGGAGAATGTTATATGGTCAGATGAAACCAAATTAGAACTGTTTGGTAAAAACTCAACTAGACGTGTTTGGAGGAGAAAGAATGCTGAGTTGCATCCAAAGAACACCTACTGTGAAACATGGGGGTGGAAACATCATGCTTTGGGGCTGTTTTTCTGCAAAGGGACCAGGACGACTGATCCGTGTAAAGGAAAGAATGAATAGGGCCATGTATCGTGAGATTTTGAGTGACAACCTCCTTCCATCAGCAAGGGCATTGCAGATGAAACGTGGCTAGGTCTTTCAGCATGACAATGATCCCAAACACACCGCCCGGGCAATGAAGGAGTGGCTTCGTAAGAAGCATTTCAAGGTCCTGGAGTGGCCTAGCCAGTCTCCAGATCTCAACCCCATAGACAATCTTTGGAGGGAGTTTAAAGTCTGTGTTGCCCAGCGACAGCCCCAAAACATCACTGCTCTAGAGGAGATCTGCATGGAGGAATGGGCCAAAATACCAGCAACAGTGTGTGAAAACCTTGTGAAGACTTACAGAAAACGTTTGACCTCTGTCATTGCCGACAAAGGGTATATAACAAAGTATTGAGATTAACTTTTGTTATTGACCAAATACTTATTTTCCACCATAATTTGCAAATAAATTCTTTAAAAATCAGACAATGTGATTTTCTGGATTTTTTTTTTTCTCATTCTGTCTCTCATAGTTAAGGTATACCTAGGATGAAAATTACAGGCCTCTCATCTTTTTAAGTGGGAGAACTTGCACAATTGGTGGCTGACTAAATACTTTTTTGCCCTACTGTATATGCACTATGTCATATACTTTAACGACAGATGGCTATGCATTTTGCACTCATCACTCTGCTGAAGAGCAGCAAGAAACGTGGAACAGTTTCTAAATGACATGCGTTGCTGTGGCTAGCAGGGGGGGCATGTATTGGAAACAACTTGAGGCCTTTTCTTTCCTTCCTCTTATTTAGTTGTTGCCACCCAAGGCGACACGCAGAGAGAGATGTGAACACACACGCTCTTATTAAGTTATGCCTAACAGGGCGAGACTTCTGCATAACATCTGTCCATCATTTATCTGCCCCGACACAAACTCTCAGCGAGAGATGGATATGATGAAGGAGGAGGGTGAGAGAAAAGGCGATGATGTGGAAGGGGAGGAAATGGGGAGTAGAACAAAGAAAGAAAATGTAAAAGAGCAGAGCTAAGGTGGTAAAGGGAGGAAGGGAAAGGTGATGAAAATGCAAAAGGGAGGGATACATGATAGTAGAAGAGGAAATCAGGGATGTTTAGGCAGTTCAATCTTGGTTAGGAAATAATCTCTTGCTGTTTGGATAATGTAAATTCATTACCCAAACAATAGCTTGGACAATAGCTTCATAATTGGTATTCCTGGACATATTACCCAATACTGTATACCTTCGAAGAGATTTACTTTCCTGAGTTTTCATATTGACTGAACTCTAATTATTACAATATTTTTGCTTAGAGAGTTTACAGTAACTCGTTGAGGGATGCCGGAAGAAGCAGTGAAAGCTACTCATGTGAAATGCAGAAATAATTAGGGTTTACTGTTTGAGCCTGTGTTTCAGACACAGGCACAACACTACATTCCCTACTGACTGACTCTTTTTGTCAGGACAGAAGGATTGTATCATTGTTGGTAAACTGCAGAACAAGGTAAGACAGCTGTGCTCAAAACGATGAATGAGAATGAGTCTGTTTGGGTCTTAGGTTTACCCTCTGAAACTTTCATTTTTGGTCCATACTTTCTCTAACCAGTTAAGCCAGTTCTGGAAAACCGCCCTAAGAGGATTTCTGTACCCCTGATAAGCACGTCCACCTCCATTGTCGTGTTGGCATTTATTAGCCGCTTGAACATGTCAAGCTCCACTTCTGTTATGCCTTTTATGGGATCATACCGAGTCCTAATACACCAATATACTGAACCCGTTATATGGTTGTGAAACTGAACAAATACCATTTACAAGGCAGGTCAGAGGTTAAATGGGGGACAACCTACTCAGGGAACACATTGAGCGACTCATAAAAACACCCTATCACATCAATGTTTTTGGACAGCAGTGGTTTGATCTGAGACCTGTCACTTTTTAAATGTAATTTAATTGAAGTAACCTTTCACCAGCATTATTATTCATGTATGGTAGTGTGATATACTTCAACATGTGGATATTGTTATTTTATATACATGACATATGTTTAGTATGTTGGATTAGTGCTTTTTAACAGCAGTATTGACAAGGACATTGTCAAGTTGGGAGTGTAAAGGCTCAGCTTTAATGGATTTTCTGTGTCACTTGAAGGCAGTGGAGCAACACCACATTTACCTGATAAATGTGTCAATTTGATCCTTAGCAACTATGTTGTAAGTTAATCTTAAGCGTTGAAATTGCGTTCCTCATTTATAGAAAAAGTCATTAATGTGGCTGGAAACGTTAATACAACTGATACTTCCTCTGTCTGACTGTCAGGGTTCATACACTTTTTCACCAATGATTTTCAATGACTTCTCCATGACCTTTACCTAATTTCCCATGACCAAAAAAATTACAACAACTAAAATCTCTCACCAGCAAAATACCTCGTCAGTTAAATGCCATTTTACGTTTCATTACTATACGATACAGTATGTATTATCATTATAATATTACTATTTCGGCAATTAGATAAAATATAAATTATATTTGATGCAATTTTAGTTACATTTCCATGACTTTTCCAAAACTTTGGGAAAAATATTGTTTTCCATAACTTTTCCAGGGCCTGGAATTAGCATTTTGAATTTCCATGACTTTTCCAGGTTTTTAATGACTGTAAGAACCCTGGACTGTAACCTTTGAAGACTGTTTTCTTATTCAGAATGAATGGTAAAAGCAAGCCAAAGGCTCTGCTAGCTCTTTACACTGAAGCTTAATGCAGCATATCGCTACTCTGAATTTAGAACACGCTCAAACACACTTTGTATATTCACAATGTCTGAAAGGGCGGTTTTTGAAATGTCAGATGTCACACAGTGTGCGGTTGCATTGATATGTGTTTGATTACTAACACACTGAACAGCATTCTCTCATGTCTTTGATTCCATTTTTAATATGCTTGTTTTGTCAATGTGTCTGATGAGTGTAATTAAGCAATAAATCTCCCTGTTTTATCATTTAGATGTGTGACCATCTGGCATTTAACAGCCTGCGTATACACTTACGGTGTGTTTGATGAGCGGTGGATAAATGTATGTTTGTCTGAGTGCAGTAAATATGTTCCCTTCTGTCTGTAAGTGTCTATTTTAACCTATAAGGAACATTATATTTCATCATCTGTTTGTGTAGGAGCACTACATCAAGAGGAATAACTGATGCAGTGGCTCATTAAAGTCAGCTTTTTAAATATGTGTTATTCTACTGACAGCACAGAAAAGTGCATAGCATATTCATTTTATGTTTATACATTACTGCTACAGTTAGTATTTAACTTGGCCAGTAGACATATTTCAAACCTCTGAATAACAGACTAATTGTTCATATAACGGATCACAATAGCTAATTTTACACTGGATAAATGTCCTTTGTAAGTACCTTTGTAATACTGTTAAATGCCTATTTTCACAGGCAGCCGTTCATTATTGCTGATTAGTGATCAGCCAATTATGATCCTGAACCCCCTTTAGGTCATTCTTGACTCTACTAGGAATAGGAATATATTCAGTACAGACAAAATAGGACAAAATAGGACAAAATAGATTAATTTAAACTTAATTATACAATCAGTTCAATGTGGTCCTACTCAAGTAATCTAAATTAAAACATAAAATACGTCTTTTGCTTATCGCCTCCAAAACAAAGTGAACAGTATACGTTTTTGTCTAAATTGATATATTTCCTGATACTGAATTAGTTTTCGAAAGCAGCCATCAGGCTTGGGGAGTAACAGATTACATGTAACGGGATTACATAATCAGAATCCAAAAAAAAAATATTCTCACGGTATTTGTGGACGATGGAAAACAAGATGTGGATGAGCGCAGGTGAAAGTAGACACACACCCTTTCTGTATTTCTAGGTGTTCCTGTTTTGTCTGTCTTTATTTGTTGGCCTTTGCTCTTACGCTCTTCTCCACGTCTAGAATGTGAGGAGCATAAATCAATATATGCTGTGAGGTGACAAAGACAAATATAAAACACTGGTTACACACACACAAACACACACAATCACCAAATGTCATGTCATGAAGGGCGTACACACACCAACACAGGCTGCTTATAGTCGGATTACGTAATAAAGTAAATCAAAACATAATGAAAATGTGGTTGGAGTGATTCCATCCAGCTCTCTAAAAAGAAGTGGCCTGTAACGGAGGTCTTTCCTTTCCTCTGAAAACTCTATTACAGCCATCTGCAACAGCGGTGTTTTGCTTTGCTAACTTTGTATCACCAAAGCCATAAGTGCTTTGTCCTCTTTAATTGGTCCAGCCAAAACATAGCCTGAAACTCCACAGGCTTAATTACATCCAGGTTAACGTGTAGCTGCCAGCATGATGTGGCAGAGATTGTTCGGGTGACTGCATATTTATCCTAATTTATTTTTGGTACACAAGGATTACGTTTGTATGGCAATATGAAAAAACGATTCCATTCATAGCAATTATAACTTTCAAATGTAGCTGAATAAATACATCAAATGTATTTGTGAGTCATAACAAGCATTACATAACATTACTTGTTAGACGCTTTTATCCAAAGCGACGTACATACTCAATACAGGAGCAATTTGGGGTGAAGTGTCTTGCCCATGGACACAACGACATGCTGACTACAGTGGGGTTTGAACCTGTGACCCCCTGGTCCAAACACCAACACACAACCCACTGCACCACACGCCTCCCCATATAAAGCATAACGCATATATTGAAATGTGTAAAAAAGATAATTGATTTCCCAGATAGCTTTTAGCGATTAAAAGTCTCCAATGTAACTGAAAGGGCTTAATAAAATATAACTACTAGAAGTTATAAAGTTATACTAGAAGATTTAAACTGTGCACTATAATATATGGGAAAAAATGAAGAAAAGTTAATTAATCATCAAAAGAGACATCATTAAAGGAGAAGAATGTGAGGGGCAATAACTGTCACATCCTTTGTCATGCTCACATATAATGTATAATAATGTTCCTTCTTACTGTATAGCTAAAAGGCCCTGCAAACCCACACACCTGTTATTCCAGTCCTCCTGCCTGATTATCCCTCTCCTCCTCTGATTATTTACACCTGTGCGTTCCTCCTGCTACATGTCTGCTGTGTACATGCCCACACACTCATAATCAGCTCTAATCAGGCATTAGTGAAAGCACCTTTGTGGGGGAACAATGGGTGTGTTGAGACTCTACTCTGATTATTTACTGTGAATGGGTCACAGTGTACATGTTCTGACACATGAAGCTGGATTAAATATATTAAATATGTACCAGAATACATAAGCGAACAATGAGTAAGTTATGTTATCAGTTTGCTTTTAAAAAAAGGTTGTAGCCTGGGCCATGGGAGAAACCATTATAATAATAATGATAATACATTTTATTTTGTATTATATTTTGGGGAAGACACGCACATTTTTTCTTCAAACCTTTTGTTATAATAAACACGGGTCAATTTCTTCCAGTGCTGTCTTATTTATATTATTTAAGGTGGCCTTTGTACTTTGAGTTTTCCGGTCAAACATGAGGTGTTACTGGATCTTTGTAGACAGCATAGTTGCATTCCAAATAGAAGCTTTCATTTAGGACAATATTGTACCACATGGACGACTGAAATGTAATGGACCACAACAAGTAATTGTTCTGTTCTTTGGGGGGTGATTTTTGGATGGAAATCTAGCTAATGAAAATAATTTCCCCTCTGTCTCCCCGTTTCAATTCCATCTCGACAATAGAGTCACAGATTGCCCAAATAAGTCTTTAAAAACGTGAGAGACTTGAGATGCAAGAGAGAGTTAATGAAGAAAAGAACAAAACGAAAGGTAGTGAGAGGTACTTGTTATTGTCTCTAATTAATTGGTGACTCATTAATCACATTCTCATCTAAGCTAATGTCTCACTCCATGGAGCCAGACAATGGGCACGGGGGTTGTAGGTACTGTATGTGTGTGTGTCACGAACTAACAGGCTGTTGTGTAGCAGCGGTTAATGAAATGGGTGGTTATCAAGGCAAACAGGCTTCATTAAGTCCAGTGTAATGACCTGTGTCACATTTAATATCGTCCCCGCTCTGTCTCTCTTTTCTTATCAGTCTCTCTTCTTTCTGTTTTCATTTCACATACCGAAAAGTAGTAGTAAATCATACAGAAATGAAATCTTTAGCTGTTCTCCAAAATGTATTCGAAGAGAGAACCATTTTTTGCTACAGCATAATTATAATATCTGGGAACATCTGTGAATAATCAAAATCTCCTATCAAATACTTGTCAGCCTTTAGAGCTGATTAAGGTATCAGATGAGACTACTTAGCTTTCATTAGGTGTGTCAACATGGTCAAGTATGTGTGAAGTATCAACACAGGCAACAAAAGCTGAAGGTATTACTGCTGTTGGCTGTCAAAAATAATAATATTACTACAAGACTACGAGGACTAAAAGGTTTCCCAAGGCTGCAGTGTGGTTACATAACTGTAATAAAGTGTTACATGGAACAACGTTTGCTATTCAAAGAGTCGAGCCATTAGCACTGCTTCAATTCTAAAGATTCCCTTTAGAGGGCTCCGTGCCATAAAGTGATGTTTGAATAAAACGACATTGCATTGTCTATTACGTTTTGGGTAAGTAGTATTTTTCTTCAATATTCTGGATTTTTTTTTACTTCTAATCATAGTCCAGGAAAGTCTGCGGAGGTCGAGATTGATTGATCTTTAAGTGTCTTTTAGCTCAATATTTTGGTTGGTTGGTGTACCTTCACAGCTTTCTTCAAAATCATTGTCATGCCCAGCGAATACTCTCTTAATACCTGTGTAGCACCAATCTGCAGACAGATAATGTTGCGTCGTAAAATTATTAAGCATTTAGCAGCTAAAGAGCAGGATCATTAATGAATGTAACCCAGGAGGCTTGGAGGTGCATTCATCAGGTGGAAAGAAACACAGCCCCAGATGAATGCTAATGTTGCTCTGCATCTGCTAGACGCACGTATAAATAAGCTTAACAATGTAATAAATAAATAAGAAGTCATTGCCGTGTTTCTGCTGGTCAACAAATAGCCATCAGATAAATCAGAAATAATCAACTTTGCCAACTTTGCCAAGTTGCAGGTAAGAATAATGCAGGTTAAATGTAATGGCATAAATAGGTTTTGTTAATTGAAGTAGCATACCTAACAGCTTCCATCCTGATATAGCTATGTTGTGGCGTACATACCAACATGTCTTTAAGTGAAACTTTCAGTAAGATGCTAGTGTTAATCTAGTTATACAGATGAAAGAGTTGAAAAGATCCAATTGGTACTAAGCAAAAAGAACATTGCCGGATATATGTTAGTGAATCCCACAAAGAGGGAGGAGGCTCAAGGACTGGGAGAGAATCGAGTGACATTACAATTCAAATAAGGCAGAGGAGGGGAAGTCACTGAAGGTCAGACTGTCCGGCCGAATCAGGCCCGATGCACGCACACACACACAAACATATGTAAAGAAAGAAAGAGAGAGAAAGGGAAAGACAGAGAGGGAGCCGGGCAAACACAGACGCTGGAGAAAGCGCTACTTGATGAATGTGTCTGGTTGAAGTGGAAATAGCCTTCTCAGAAATATTACCCTGTTCTCTCTCTCACTTGTTACAAAGATACAAATGACTCTCGGTCCGATTATGTTCCGCACCAAAGATATTCAGATCACGGAAAGGTTATACTGCCATGTTTTATCATACATTTGTTTCAAATTGTGTCGCCTCTCTTTTCTCCCTATTTATCTCTTCCTCTGCTGTTTGCCATTATTTGTATGACACCTCTTTTGTCTCTCCCCTCCCGGGCTGTTTAGTAACAAACTGCGATGTCAGATCATGGATGTCCAAAGAGAACTGGATACAGCATTGGATGCAGGACCCAGTTTATTCTTATGAAAGTTGCTCATGGGAGCATGGTGCCAAAATGGCCTGACTCTCAGGAGCAAAAGTACCCATATCTGGGCCATTAAAGCGTGCACAGTTTAACTTTCCCTTAAGCTCCGCCTCCAATCTCCCTCTTTCAGCTTAGTCAAATGATTGGATAGCGCAATGTACATTGGTATCGGCTTTTAGCACATTTTACAACTTTTAGACCCTAATGATTTAAATAAGGACTATAAAAGTGTTCATACATTCATGATTTTTATTTTTTTTTTAAAGTATCAGCTGATTTCTAGACGTCTCATTCCCAATGGGAAAAAGTATTTGTGGGCCCAATTACGTCACGGACTGACACAGAAGTTGTATATGCAGGAATCCTGAAGTCAAATGTAATACCTTTTTTAAGACCCGTTCCATACATTTTACTGTGCAATTGTCCAAACTCACATTGGTTTCATACAGCATCTCTGTAAAGTATGTGTATTCACCGGTATTCACTCTCTGTCCTAAACGGCTTGTTGAAGCTCCTGCCCCCCCCCCCCCCCCCCCCCTGTGAGCCCAGTGTGCTCTGATTGGTCGGGATCTTGCGGGGATCTTGCGGGGATCTTGCGGGGCTCGTTGCTGCGATCTGCTGCGAGGAGCGGACAGGCTTCTGGGTCAGCGATACAGCGAGCACAAGCGAATCTCATCCTGAGCACACACAAACACTCACAGCCGAAGTAAAACAAAGTGTGGCTTGATATTGAGTAAGAAAAAGTTTATAACGCTGTGAGAATGGGTCTAAGGAGAGCATTTCTCCGCGACCCCAACTTAGCAGCCCGAAAAACGTTTACCCATTGAAACAGTCGTGGTAGATACCTTGTTTGTTTTAAACATCATAAATACACAAACAACAATGAATACTTACAGGTTACCGAATCTCCCGCAGGTCCAAACAAAGTAGGAACAGCATCGTTCTTCAGTGCCCTAAGCTGTACATATCCGGCATGAATCACTGAAAGGTTTGTGAAGCTTTGTTTCGTGAAATGCTGGCAGAGGGTGTGGCCTCTGGGTATTCACACGTCAGAGTACCCAGGAAGTAAACAATGGAAAATGAGAAATCTCCAACGAGGCGTTTTGGAGCAGCATAGACTGTGTTAGAGTTTTACTCGCTACAGGGTGTACTTTGAGGGTTTTTGACTTTGCAGACCGTTTACATGCAGAAAAACCTTCATAACACAAGGGGACTGGTAATAACCGGAAAAGCATGACCTGGGCCCTTTAAGACCTCAACGCCACTTCAAGTTTTAACCGGTTACATTGGCGACACACTTTACCTCACATTTACTATATACAGTATTGATTGTCCTCCCTCCTTATCTTCCAACCATTTGGATGCAAACTTGCATTTCCCCATAACGATGTTGTTTAACAACCGGCGTAAACGGACCTTCACGCGTTATCAAGCAGTGAGCGTGCGATGTCCTGTTTAAAATCCAACGGGATGCCATAAATAAACTACAAAGAATCACACTAGACACCAACGCAATGATTACATTCAGGCAAACTTTAGAATACAACCTCTTTGGACAATTTATATACTTATTGAAAACAAGCTACAACATGTAATACCTTGGAAAATGCCTTTTAATACTTCTTAATACTTTTTAATAGCCTTAATTTTCACTTAATTGATTTATCAACTTTTAATACTTTTTAAGACCCCGCGGACACCATGTGTAGACCACCGTATGGCAACTACGGATATTTGCTTTAATGTCCAGCGCACTACCTGGGGGATAGTGTCAGATCCCGAATCATGCACTGCTGAGCATCCACTGCATGTCGTGCCTTTGGTTTTGGTTTGACTTTGTGGATGCTTTAGCGTCAGAAAATTGGCACACTACATTTCAATAATTCAGGTAAAAATTGAGTAAAAAAGAAAAAAAACCTTATTTCTCTTACCAGTTTGTAATTATTTTCTTTATCAGAAGAATAGATAGATTTTTTCATGCTGAAGATTGAAGATGTATAAAGATAAATAAGAAAGGGGAACTAATGGTTATAAGGGACAGAGAAAAGGAAGAAAAGTTGTTAGGGAAATGGAGAGATGAGGATAGATGAGGAAAAAACTAAATATTAGAAAAAGGAAATGTGAAGGATGACAATGGCCAGCTTTAAGTACATTACAAGAAGCTATTAAGGCCTGCTCTAGTTCAGAAGTACACAGTCTTAACTGAAAATATTGAGGAAAAAAGTAATTTAATCTCCCTCCACTTCCCCTTAAATGAAGGATTCAGTCTGGGTTACGGATAATGGATTTCAGAAAAAATGAATTTGAACATTTGGACGGCTGTTATAGATTAAATAAGAGAGCATGTGGTTAATGATTACACTTAATGGACAGAATAATTGCTTCAGTAATGAAAATAAATGTTCCAACTGGACAGGGTACAATCAAACATAAGCCGTTTGTGTCCTGTATCAAACCAAAATTCAACGTAAACTTATTTTAACTTACACTTGCAAGTTAACTTAACCAACTAACATACATGACGCATGTAACATACATTACTTACTGACTGAACGTATGTGAGTTGCGTACACAGGCAGGGTTACTATTAAAATGTCTTCTGTTGGAATTGCTCGTTACCTGTAAATGTGATCAGTAACCTAATCTAAATACCAAAATAGAAAGTAATGTAACCTGATTGTTACTTTTTTACAAAATGGACAACAGAACAATGTCGCTTTAGAAAATAATTTTTTTAAACAAGATATTTAGTTTGAAAAATGTGTCCTGTGCTCAGAGATTGTATTGATATGCTTTAATTAAGCATATTCAGGCAGTAGCAACAATGAAACACATGAGCACTCGTTACATTTTGAATTTTTTTAGAAATGTAATAGTAATCTGATTACATCTTGTTTTTAAAAAACTGTAAGGGATATACAGTATCCTCAAACCTGGTTACATAACAAACAAACAAACTTATTTTGACTCAAGTTATGATCTTTACAAAGTCGTTTAATTTCATTTCACAATGTTTCCCACGTGTGTTTTAGGCCACGTTTACATGGGTTGTATGCGCTACTGTTCTCCATCGTATGGACGGTTTGTCCACACGAGGCCATAACGGAACCGCGGAACGGCTCCGTGTGTACGCCCTATACGCCATAGCCCCGCCTCTCACCCCCGCGTCACCTGCATCATTGCTGATGTGTTTCGCCAACAACAACAACAACAACAACAACAACAACAGTGTTCCGGGTGTTTCGAGCCAGGTCCCGGTATCTCGCAGGACAGTGCACCCAGCAGGAGCCTCCAGCAGACCCCCCCGCACGGTTCCCTCGTCCCTTGGAAGAGGCGGAGAGGTGGGTGTTTTTTATCTGCTGGTGGACTACCGGGGAAAACGTCCTGCTCGGGAGCCAGTCTCAGAGTTAGTGGCAGTGGATGCGCTGCAACTGCCTTTTACAGCAGGAGCACACGCTCGCCTCGAGGAGGGAGAAAAAGAGAATCAGAGGCTGCCGAAACAGCCAGAGCCCTGCCTCTCCCCGCCTCTGCTGCTCACCCCCCGCAAATCTACAGCTCCTCTACCACAACCATCAGCAACAAGTGGACATGGAGAACTACATGAACTACATGTTGCTAAATCCACTGCGGAGAATAACCAGAAGGGCAACCAGGCAGTGTTGCCAACTCCATAGTAAGGAAAGTAGCTATTGGCTGTCCGAAAAGTCGCCAGAAGTCCCTAAATGACGTCATCGCCTAATTTACATATCATGTTATCGCGGTAAAAAAACGTTCTTCCACCCCCTTCAAGGATCAAAACTTGAAACCACCAGAGTAAATCCAGACGACAGTAGATCAGAAATGTCTCTATTAGAAAAAGTAGAGTATAAATAGTTTTAGTAGTTTTTAGTAGAAATCTCCCTTACAATAAAGGCAGTATAGTATGCCCGTGTGTCATCTCCAATAAATGGCTTCAACCATAAGGCGAGACACCCCAGGTGAATAGGGTAATTGTGTTAACTTAAAGGTATCAGCTAGAAATTTCTCCAGTTAATTACTTACAATAAGGCAATTGTCTTTTGTATTACAAGTTTTCTGAAATAGGATGTTTAAATATGCAAATTACCCATTATCTCATTAAATATGCACATATTTTAACACATTTCAGGAATCGAAATCTGAATTTTGGATAAAGCCAGGTTCAAAATTCTTGTTTCATTGTGTAGTCATACGTATTAGTATCTAAGGCTTTTACAGAAGGGATATTGGATATCTCTTTGTATTACTCCATAAATCAGAAAATACTGTCAACAGCCCTAAAATATCAATTTTCGCCATGTTTTATATACAATGTTGTATAATTCAGGCTATAGATGATATATGAACAAACCCTTCTGTAAAAGCCTTCATAATATTGATAGGAATATAAGTGGAAGGTTTGGTGTCTCTACGTGCTACTGAAGTTGAAATGTCGAACTCAGAGTAGGAGAAAAAACTCATTTTGAGAAAACGACCTTTAAAGATTGCAGTGAGGCGCTAGCTAAACCCTCCTGTTCTTTGGATGACAGCTTGCGCATCGACGCACTCCGTGAAGGTATTTCATGTTCGGGGTCATTTGTTTTTTGTATAATCTTGCTTCGTGCAAGTGACAATTGTTATCATCTTCTCTGTGAACGTTTTTTTTTGCCGTTCTTTTGCCATTTTGAGATTTCAATTTCTTGCGGAAAGCTAACCAGGAAGTGTTTTAGCACAACATGTGACGCATCTGAACGAATCACGTTGTCAGAAATTGACACCAGCCAATGAGATTTCATTTATTGGTTTAAGACCCCTTTGTGATTTCACGGTTGGTTGCTGATACAAAGGAAATGACCATATTTGGATCCGATGAGATTGTGCAGGAGAGACACAGCTTTCCAACGATATCTCTGATGACATGGTGCACACAGCGGTCGCGATACTTTATGTTACGTTAGAATGCTAACTGTTGGTGAATTTAGGAGATATCTACAGACGCAAATAGACAAACTATAGTAAAATAAACACTTAACTGTGTATTTTGTACGTTTTCCTTCCAAAAGCCTGAAAGAAAACATGTTATAGAATCAAAATAGCCCAACATCTCAAAATTGACCAGTACTTGAAAAACGATGTTTTTGCCTGCCGTGTCTCCCCTTAAACTCAGGGTTTGATTCCCACTCCTTTCTGTACTTTTGTGAATACAGTTTAGACTGTGACACGATGACCTACGTGGATGTTTAGCTTGTCACAGAGAGGCACACACAGTGGACGAGGTGATTAAGTGACTGAAGCTGTCTCGACGCGGGAGAGTGGCTGTCTCCTCTCTGCTCTGACTGCAGCTGAGCTGCTGCGGGAGGCAACTGTGAGTCTGCGCGCCTGTGAGTACTATGGGAGGGCTGAGGGGCTCACGGCAGCTCGTTAACTGCAGAACAATACGTGAGTCTCCAAACACCAGAAAAGTCCCTAATAACACTATTACAAGTCGTTAGATCAGTCGTTAGTCGCTTTTGACACAACTAAGTAGCCGGAGGGTTTGGAAAGCCGACGAATTTAACGACAAAGTCGCCAAGTTGGCAACACTGCAACCAGGCAACCATGGCAACCATGCTCGGGGGGTCTACTTTGCTGTTTTTGGTGTATTTTGTGGCGGAAGTACAGCGCCACTTACAGGCACTGCATATTTACTACAGCGTCTCCAGCGGGTCGAGCGGTCTCGTGTGGACGGACACGTTTATTGAGCCGATTCCGTGTGGACGGAAGACTTTTTTGATATCGAATTCTGTTTGTTTTCGTTTTTGTCTCCGTGTAAACGGAGCCTTAAAGGTGACATGTCATGCTTTTCCGGTTATTGCCCGTCCCCTTGTGTGTTATGAAGGTTTTTATGCATGTAAACGATCTGCAGAGTCAAAACCCTCAAAGTATACCATGTAGGGAGTAAAACTCTAAAACAGAAAATACCTCCCCAAAACGCCTCGTTGGAGATACGTCACTGTCCATTTGATTCTTCCGGGTACATCATGATGTCATGTCGTCCCCGGAACGAAATGGACCAATCCGTGGAGCCGTTACGTTACGTCCGCGGAGCCGTTACGTTAAGCCTCCGCTGATTGGTCCAAATTGACCAATCCACGGACTTCCTCACACACTCAGTGCAGGCAGCTCTGCTGATTTCTCCTCCCTGGCTGCAGGCTGATAACAGACAGTTGGGATTGCGGCGAAATTCTCTCTGCAGACCCATTCTCACAGCGTCTATCAACCTTTTTCTTACTCAATATCAAGCCACACTTATTGTTTTTACTTCGGCTGTGACTTTGTGTGTGCTCAGGGTGAGTTTGGCTGTGTTTCGCTGTGTATCGCTAAACAAGGAAATCACACCTCCACGGAGCTTAGCGCGATTCACAACGTCCCGACCAATTAGAGCACACTGTGCTCACAGGGAGGGGGGGAGAGCTGCAACGAGCCGTTTAGTGGAGAGAGTGAATACACATACTTTACAGAGATGCTGTATGCGAAACCAATCTGAGTTTGGAAAATTGCACAGTATAAATCTATTCTAGTAGACCACAACAACGGAATTATGATCAGTGGAAATGGCCATGACATGTGACCTTTAAACTCCAACAGTTTCACAAAGTTAGTAAGGTTAGTAAGGTCATGTTTGAGCATGTTTGAGTCTCAAGCATTACATTGGCGATAACATTTGAAATTGATGAAATTGGATAGAGCTATAGGCTAACAAATTCTTCTTGCTAATCAAGACAAAATGTACTCTCCTGCTCTGTATTTAACACACAGACAGTGGTTTCTATCCTCTCACCTCACCTGTTAGTTCCCATTATTGTGACAAATATTGAATTATGAATTTGACTGAGTGTGTGAAATGCAGGATGTAGAATGAATGGTTATTATTGTGAATGAAATTACTTGCAGGTGTAAGTCATGAATATAAATGTAACTTCCATCTGTGATTAAAGCTAGAAAATAATTTGATTTGCTCTCTTGTTACAGAAAATGTAATGTCCTGATATGCAGTACTGAATATTGTGTTTTATGTGTCTCTGCATTATTATCTCCATGAGTTGCGTCTAACACATTTGAATACTTCTAAAAAATAACTTTTGAGATAATTGATCTAACTTTTTTAAATGTGAGGTCTCTGCTTGCTAAACTAATTTTATGGAGGATTATGAAATGTCCCGTTCCATGCAGGCCTCACATAATAATTCTATGGATGAAGTTTGTTGAAGTCTACCGAGAGTAAACAAAGTTTGTTATTAATGTCTCAGTGTTGGCTAACCTGGCGTAAATCATTTTGCATAATCCCTCCACTTTGGTTTCTCCTCATCTTGTTTTTCTGCTTTCTTTTCTCCTTGTTTTTGTTCTTTTTTGTTGTTTTACATTGCCTCTGTCAGAGGTATCGATGTGTGAGAGGCAGAAGGGTCTGCATCTTAAGGTTGCTTAATGCAATTAACTCGACCACTGGGTTTTGTGTGTGTGTGTGTGTGTGTGTGTGTGTGTGTGTGTGTGTGTGTGTGTGTGTGTGTGTGTGTGTGTGTGTGTGTGTGTGTGTGTGTGTGTGTGTGCGAGAGAGAGAGAAAGCCTGAATCAAGGATATAGGTCAACATCAATAGTCTTTTGAGTGGGATTCTGAGTAAGCGTGTGTTTGTGTGTAGGTGAAAAACACATGTTTGTGCCCTTCTTCAACATTAATGGATAAATTAAAGAGTGAGTCTACATAATGTACCTCTTGAGTCCCTTCATCAAGTCACCTCGACCAAACACACGCACACACACATGAAGTATATACACCAAAAACGAAAAGACTGCTGTGTCCCCTGGGTCCCTTCTTCTGTGTATCTACCCATGTAAAACTATAGCACATGTAGCAGTCCTTTTAATGCTGTAGATATTTAGTAACATGCTAAAATGTATGTGTTCTATAATATAGCATGTCTCTATTCTCAAGTGTTGTATAGCTTATTAGAGGGTTTCACATGTCTTCATTATGTCTTATGACTGTACTTGAATAAATACATGATATGAAACTAAATGAAACCGAGTGTGTTTGAACAATCTTATTAATGTCTGTTGAAAGCCAGTTTCGTTTAGGAGTAGGGTTTTTGTAAGGAACATGTTCTTGTTAGGAGTAAGGTTCTTGTAAGGAGTAAGGTTCGTGTTAGGAGTAAGGTTTGTGTCAGGCCTAAGCTTCGTGCTAAGCGCAAGGTTCGTCTTCGGCGTGAGGTTCGTGTTACGTTTACGCCCTGTACACACGGTTCCGTTGGAAGCTTCAACGGAAACGCTTCCCATTCACTTTGAATGGGATGACGTCTCGCTTTGCCGAACTGAATTGTGGTGCCATCTTTATGTCTCACATTGTGTGTGTGTGTGTGTGTGTGTGTGTGTGTGTGTGTGTGTGTGTGTGTGTGTGTGTGTGTGTGTGTGTGTGTGTGTGTGTGTGGGAGTATAAACCTCACCGAGCCCATCTATCTTTGGAGAACAGAGCCAATTTCACAATGAATTAGGAGGTGAGTCTCTAACTAGGTCACTGGCCCTTAAAAAAATAAACACACACACACACACACACACACACTAGACACTGTGTCAAATTGAGAGATAGATAGGTGGAACAAGAGGAAGAGTATTTAAAGTATAAGAGAGATGAAGGGAAGAAAAATGCATCTCTGAAAGAAAAGAGTGGGATGAGGGTGAGAGGCAGACAAATGGAGGGAAATAAAGAGAGAAGAGGGAGGTGGAGAGAGAGAAAAGAGAAAGAAGAACTGCATCCTAGAGAGAGGGGCGTCTGTTATGCAGAGGAAGTAATGTTGCATTAGGCTTAACAGTATTCCGATGAGGTTACAAATATTTTTGCTCCACAACAAATCCCCTCTATTCCTTTGTTTCTCTCACTCCGTCCGTCTCACTCGTCACTCCGTCGTTATTCCAGTCTTCCCCTCGCACACAGCCACTAACACACATCGGAATACAGACATCCTCAGCAGTGATACATTCAGCCTGAATGCTGTGTACTTTGCTAACTCACATTTTACTTTGAAATGCATCTGACATATGGAAGATATTTGTTTTTCTTTGACAAATGGCTACGGGTGGAAAGGGAAGGGAACAGAGAGAGAGGGAGAGAGAGAGAGAGAGAGAGAGAGAGAGAGAGAGAGAGAGAGAGAGAGAGAGAGAGAGAGAGAGAGAGAGAGAGAGAGAGAGAGAGAGAGAGAGAGAGAGAGAGAGAGGGTGGGGTTATCTCCAAGACAAAATATGCAGAGGAAGAGGATTAGTCCATGAAGTCCAAAATGGCTGCTAACTGGATTAGCTCAGAGATTTAGCTAAAAGAAAGACTGTCAGGTAACAGAGCTCATTGTGAGGGTGTGATCATAATGTCAGTGTCATTTCAGAGCTGGTAAAACTGGGGCAAAACTCGAAAAGACGATATGCTTAGTCACTGTAGAAGGTGTAATTTGAGGCAAAGACAAGTCAGGGGAAGATGTAAGTGGTTCATTTCGAGCGTTTTGAATGGTACCGATGAAATGGCTGTTATCAGTTGCTATTGGGAGCATAGATTTGAGGCTTACTCTAACGGATTTATAATTGATTGGTAAGCTGGATCACTATAGGTAGGTTCAACATTGTTGGGAGTGGTATTAGTAGTTCTGGAAGGAGATATACAGGAAGTACATATAGCTACAAAGAAGAGGGGGTAAGGGGGGTTGGATGGGTCAAACCTACACAAGAAGAAGTCAACACGTTCACTTCTTTTAATTATAGCGTTCGTAAGGGAACTTACATCAAGTAAGTAAAGTACCAGCGTTTCTTTACTGGAGATAAAGCGTTGAAAGGCGGCAGTAGAGGACATGACATTGCCTGAAATATCCCTCAAGCTTGAGAGCGTATTTGGAAGCAGACACTGCATACGCGCCACTGAGCTATCCCGCTCAAATCTAACCAAACAAGCTTAAAGCTGCAACAGTTTAATTGAATGGAGAAAGGAGCAGTGTGCCCAGTCTGAAGCATTATAATGGTAGTGTCCTGTTAACGGATAACGGTAATTGAATTACTTGATTATATTCAAAATGTGTATTTTAATTTGTGCTAAAATAACTAGCATATCCCAAGTAGGTACAGAAAAGGGCTTGTCTGGATGTATCAGGATGCATTAACAATTACATTATACAAGTTCGGAGGTCAAAGTGGTGCAAACCACTAGGATGTTATGTATTTACTTCAAATGTTCAAGTGAAACCGGATAGAAGAGAAAATAGATATTCGCTGTAGTATACAGTGATAAATATGTACAGTTTTGTTCTTTACACTTTCACATGACATTTACTTCCAGGTATGATCTAAATTGAACATTACTTGCATAATTTCTGTGATTTGCTTCCACGTCGTTCCTACTTATATTGCAATTATAGAGTCAAAATGGTTATTACGTTTAAATGACAGTGCAAAAATGAACTTGACATGCCTTCAGTATATTCCTTGGTTTTCTTTTTTCATATTTGGAACCAGCTGTAAACACATTTAGATGTTCTCCCTGTATTACACACTTAAAGATAATAGCACGGATATAGTGTCAGATACATCATAATACTACTAGTCTTGTTTGAACGTAAAGGCTTGCGGGCAAACACACACACACACACACACACACACACACACACACACACACACACACACACACACACACACACACACACACACACACACACACACAAAGAGTTTTGGTGTGGTAGGTAGCAGATGGCTCCTGAAGGCAGCTCGGGGCTGATGGAGCTCTTCACTGTGGGACATGACGGTTAAAACAAAGCACGAGTTCAGTCTGTCTTTCTCTTGCTCTCCCTCTCTCTGTCTGCAGAAAAAAGGTCTTTCTCCAATAATCGTTTGATCCTAACAGAGGGCAACATTAATTCCTCGGATTATGAAGGAAAACTGGTTGAAGTGCAGAGATCCCTCCTTGGTTTTATGGAGATTCAGATTTTTTTTTTTCTGATTGAAGCTCTTGTTTCGATGCTTTTAAAGAGGGCCTGCATGCTTTTTTCTTTACTTTAGTAAGTAATTTTCGCTTTGTGCATGTAAACTGCAACGTCTGAAATCCCTGTGTTCTCTCCAGAGGGAGTTTCCCTCCCACACTCCCCCCCCTTCCCGCCTCCATTTGAGTCCTTTGTTTACTTCCGTAACATAATGACATCACTATGTAACAGTCGCGCTTCAGGGGCAAAACATCTTTGACACATCTCTGATTGGTTGATCAATCACAACAAAGCCGGCCAGCTAACCAATCAGAGCAGGGTCAGTGGTTCCATCCAAAGCCTCATGTTTGGTGTTTGTTCAGGTGTTCTTGGACAAGATACCTGACCCCAAGTTGCTCCCGTAGACATGGGCGTTGTGTATTATTGTGTTTGTAAGTTGCTTTGGCGTCTAGACTATTTATATATCAGTTTAGTCTTAATTGACATCTTAATGTTATCTCTATTTTGAAGTGTATTGCTCTCTACAGCTTCACTTTGAAACGTGAGATATAACAATAGAGAGTCTACAGTCCCACGTGCGGCTCTTTGAGCAATTTACTGTATTTTTTAAAGTTCAATTTTTCTTTTTTTCTTTTTATGTTCCTTCCTGCATCTCTGCCTCTCTTCCACCGACCCTGAGTTATCCCTGCTCTGCTCTGACCTGATCAGATCTGTTCTGGCCAGCAAAGCTTGCGTGTGCCTCACTTGTTTATGTGTGTGGAAGTATTTGTGTGTGTCTCGCTGTGGGATCTATTCCGGGGCTATTGCCCCTAAGGGTAGTGCAGTGATACTATATGACCCTGCACTAAGTGATCACCAGAGAGATCACATAGCATTACAAACAACTGCATGTTAATGTGAACACACATACTCATTTAAAATACAGAAATGCAATGTAATAGAACAATTCTTTATAACAAAACAAATTACATTTAGAAGATACATTTTGACTGGTTAATAATGATGGTGAAGGTTTCATAAAGCATGTGATGCAAGCCTTCCCTAATGTAATATAGATGACTGCATGGCTCAGGGAGAGTTTTATATCACAGGCCATAAGACTACTACGCTTTAGCTTGCACTATTTGTATTGTTACGTTGTTTTGATGTTTTTTGATGTCTTGTAATTGCATTGTTGAGGAACCTGTTACCAAACTACACTGTAGTTGTGTATTTGTTAGGACATTAAACCTTAGAATCTTTGCAAAGTAGGACTGTAGTACTGTTTTATTGGGGTCGAATGAATTCCTTTGAGCTTGATTAAACATGATAAATATTTAATTGCACTTTAATTGTTTTGTGATGTAGCCTACGGTGTCTTAATTATGATTTCCTAAGATATCTTGATTCTGATTTGGAGGGGCAGTATCAACAAGCGTAGACTAATACAGTATGTCTCTGGACGCATTAGGATGGACCAGCAATATACTCGTGAACTGGGGGGGAAGAGTATGCTTGTGAACTGTTAGCACCAGTGTTATGCACGCCCGCCGAGATATGCATGCACCTCGCGGGAGCGCGCACAGCGTAAAAGAAAATGCAGACATTTCAATACCGGAGGCTCGCTGCGGGGAGAAACTGTGGCGCTGTTCTGAGTTTGTTCTAATCTGTCAAAATGACTTAAAGATTTGTCCGTCATTGTTAAAAAAATGGCATCATAGATGGAAAATATTCGGTTAACGCGACCACTGGTTCCACATCACATGGGTCCAGACTTTTCAACTTTAAGAGGATTGGCTCTTCCTCACACATTATTGTAGATATAATGTTGCTAGTATGTTTTTCAAGTCTGTTTGAATTGTGCTTTTCAACCCTTGAAGTGTTTTGTCAGCGTAGTTCAACCTAGAGGAGTGTGATGGGTTTCGCTGTGAGAAAGGAAATTACTTTCTGACGACTTAATGAGTTGAAAGCATCTTTGATGCAAGAACAGACTGGGACTGTGGGTGTTTCTCAATGTCGAGGACGCTTGCTTGGTAGTACATGTCTTCCGAGTCACTTGCTTCAGAAGCGAGGCAAGAATCCTTCCTAGCCTTGGAAAACGAAGAATTGTGGAACAGGCTAACAGGTGTGCGTCATATGCGAGGCCCGCCTTAAATGGAGCCTGATTTCCGCCAAAGATTTGGAAATTGGTCCGTGCGCAAAGCATTGTGGGGATTTTAAGACCGCGGAGTCTACACATGTGCATCCTAGAAATGTCTCGATACGAAGTACGTCGGCCTCGGTAGAATTCCAAGTATAATCACAGGGAAACACTGGCGGCCAAAAAACTGAGTCCTGTGTTGCATGACGTTTTGAACAACAGCATCAAAGTGATTAACTTCATAAAGTCAAGGCCACTCAATGCACGTCTGTTTCACCGCCTTTGCGAGGACATGGGAGCTGAACACACCCAACTACTGCTACACACAGAAGTGTGCTGGCTCTCTCGGGGGAGGATACTGAGCAGGTTGTTGGAGCTACGATCGGAGGGGCACACCTTTCTGTCAGAGCAAGGATCTCCCTATGCCACACTGTTTGAGGACAAAGATTGGCTTGCAAAGCTTTGCTAGCTGGAAGACATATTCAGCAAATTGAATGAGCTGAATGTGTGCATGCAGGGCAAGGACACCAACATGCTGAACCTGTATGACAAGGTTGGTGGTTTCATAAAGAAAGCAGAGTTGTGGAAACGGGCATGTGCACAGGGGAATCTCACCTGCTTTCCTCAGGTAGATGCTTTCCTCTCCAGTGAGAATGTGCTCCAGTCAAGTCCATTATAGAGGAACACTTGGCCAACCTGATAGTTAGTTTCAAGTCGTACTTTCCTGACATGGAGGAGAAACCTGCACAGCTCGATTGGGTAAGAAACCCATTCCTTCTGTCAGAAGCAAACAGAGAAAAGCTGCCTCTCTGTCGCCAGGAAAAACTCTTGGATGTGTCATCTGACCGTGGCCTAAAGATGACATTTGAGAACTCCACTCTCACGCAGTTTTGGGTGTGTGTGAAAAAGGAGCATCCTGAGCTGGGAAAAACAGCTTTGGAGCAGCTACTGCCCTTTGAATCCACATATTTGTATGAGGCCTCCTTCTCTGCAATGACTCTGATCAAAAGAAAGCAGAGAAACAGACTGAGCCTGGATTTTCAAATGCAGTTTAATGGACCTAAAACTCATAAATATTGTCATTGCAGTGTTATTACATAGTTATTTTGTAATTGCACATTTTTGTTACAATGTGTTTTTTTTAACCCTTCCATGCATTGTGGTCATTAGAGACTGCTTATTTAGTGGGAATGCTGTTAACAGCATTCCAACTATCTGTTCTTCTACGAACGAAATTCTTTAATTTTATTCCGCCCGTTATTTTGCCGGTCTTCTCCTCCCGCATTGAACATCGCAGAAACTCTGTTCAAACATCAAAATGTTCAGCTCAGTCGGGAATCGAGTGCTGTTACTTTTATCATTCATAACTTTCATAATTCCAGAGATACATCCCATAATTCATCACATTTTTAACCATTGAAGTCAATGGAGAAAATATTCAGACTTGAACAATCTTCATGCGACTTCAACTACTAACTGTTCCTTCATACTTGCACTCAGAAACCTCATTCCAATTTAAAAATGTTAGACATCTTTCTGACATTATTCGTGTAACACAACTTTTAAATATGATTCTTACTTTTAGAGATATTAAACATTGTTCAGACCTTGGTAAAGAGGCTTTCTTCAGATTTGAACATTAACTAGAGTGCGTGATGTCACAGCTAGAGTGTAGGAAATCTTGAAATTTGCCTTCATATTTGTTTTTAAAACTGCCATAAATCCCAAACGCTACATTCCTGACACATACTTGTTCATGACAAACGTAGGGAAACATCTCGCAGCTTGAAAAATGACAAATAATTAAGCAAAACTAATTAAACAAAATGCCTCTTGAGGGCAGGGCGATCAAGAGAAGAGAGAGAGGGTGATCAAGAGAAGAGAGAGAGGGTGATAGAAGAGTGAGAGGGTGATCAAGAGAAGAGAGAGAAGAGAGAGAGGACGATCAAGAGAAGAGAGAGGGCGATCAAGAGAACAGAGAGAGGACGATCAAGAGAAGTGAGAGAGAAGAGAGAGAGGGTGATCAAGAGAAGAGAGAGAGTCAAACTAAAGTGGAGACATGGCAGAAACCCTACAGTGAAGTGTTCTCCTGTGAGAGGGCGATCAAGAGAAGAGAGAGAGGGCGATAAAGGAGAGAGAGAGGGCGATCAAGAGAAGAGAGATAGGGCGATCAAGAGAAGAGAGAGAGGGTGATAGAAGAGTGAGAGGGTGATCAAGAGAAGAGAGAGAGGGTGATTAAGAGAAGAGAGAAAGGGCGATCAAGAGAAGAATGAGAGGGTGATCAAGAGAAGAGAGAGAAAAAAAAAATCTGTTTTAAAATGTGTTCGTTCTTTGTTTGTTGTAATTCATGGATGAAGGAGTTAATAAATCTCACACTGATGGAACATGACTATATTGTAATTATTTATATAGGCTTTTTCGATCAAAAATGTTCGGGGTCGGTCAGGTACTTGGCTAAGAAAATGTTTCAAAGGGGGTACATTAGTGAAAAAAGTGTGAGAAGCACTGCACTAGGCTATAAACAAACATTAGCCAGTCTGTTACAGCCCAAATGTTGGCTTTTTTGGGTCTTGCCCATTGATAGAAACGTATCATCTCGATTTGAACCGGGACTTCTGCAGAGCATTACAACACCCAATGTTTATGATACACTAAAGTTAGGCATGTTACAACTTCAATATAATCCTGGCTTTTGCCGCAATTTTTACTCTTAGAGAGACTGTACGGACTTAGTCCATTGATAGGTGAAAGGGTGACAAATCTGGAGCATAGTGCACTTTTTAGTTGGCACTTTCAAAATATAAAATGCTGTTTTGTTTTTATGGAAACACAACCGCTGGAGCACCATTTCCAACAGTCCTCAACATTTCTGGAGTGCTGTCCATCTTAATTTCTCCAACTTTTCTTAGCATCCAAATGTAATTTGTAATCTTTGTATTATGACTAATTGTACTTGATTGTTTGATAATTCATCCAAGTGCTAATCCTTCAGTAACTCAAGACAAGCACTGAACTACAGTGACCCTAGATGTTGGAAAGTTAGCCAAGACACAACAACATCCCAGGGCTAGGAGTTGACAGTAAGAACAGCGTTGTTAACACAAGTGCTTTATCCCAGCTTTATAAAGTGAACACTTATCCTCGGGGGCATCGGTTAATTAAAAGCTTTGCATGTTTAAAAAAAACTAAGCTCTGAATAAAGCACTTTGAGATATTTAGAACATCTTTCCCCCATTGCAGGCTTTTCTTTGATCTCACAGCTGACTTCTGGTCTATTTCCAGCACTTCTTTTCAGCTAAGTGTATTTTTCTGGAATCATAGCCGGCAGCTGATCTGCGGGCTCTTCCTGTGTCTTTGCTTTAATCTCCATTTATTGTTGAGAGCACGGCGATAAAGACTGCTGCCAAGGGGACACAGACCTAGCTACAGTATCAAGGACGGAGATGTTTAGCAAAGGCCTGGCACACACTGACAGATGTCTTAAGGGCTTGTTTCACTGAAAATCATTTACAGTGGAAGAGTGCTGTCAGAAATACTGAGCTAACGTTGAAGAAATCCTTGTTCCCACGATATGAGATGGAAACCATGATGTAGCTAATCTAACACCACATGCACACATTTGTATTTTTGTGCATGTACAGAGACACACGCAAATATTGCTGTTGGTCATGAGCATTGGCTTGGAATGATCAGAGATTTGGCTCTTAGCTGTTTGTGTGGACAGCGGATTCATAGATCTAAATGTGGACAAAAATAGAGAGGAGTGAAGAGAGGCTAGGAAGTAATAAGAGTCAGAGCGATATGGTGGCTTCCAAAACAGGACGGGATAAATTGGCCCCTCAGCAGTTAATGTGTGTGGCATCAGGCTGAAACACAAATCGTGGTTAATGAATGCTTATATTGCTTCACTGAGTGTCGTTCCCATGTTAGTTTGCTTATCTTTGTATTGCCCGCAAAAACAACACGAGGATATGATGGAGAGTAAATAAATATAGCTAGGACAATAAAAGTGACTGGGTATTTCACTGTGGTGTCATATTATAATAATAATAATAATAATAATAATAATAATAATAATAATAATAATAATAATAATAATAATACATTACATTTATATTGCACTTTTCCTGGTGCTGGGTTGTTGTGTCCTTGCGATCATTTTGCATGCAATTTGAACTAATGACATAAAACAACTCTTTGAACATATTTATATAGTTTGTTTTTGCTGAGAGCTTGAAATGTACTTACACTACTTGTATTCCCTACAAAATTATTCCCTTCTTGACCTCACGTTACCTTGAGGTTTTTGATTTGTGTCACCTTGGCACTTACGCTATTCGATGTGTAAAGCAAAACCTGTATACGAGAAATTAGGATCTCCATAGCACGTACACACTGCTGCACTCACTCCTGTTGTACTTACAGTTGTATTGATTGTAGTAGAAGTGATCAAGAGCTTGCAAATGGACTGCTGCAACACTACACATACGCTACATGTTCAATATAGCCTGCCTGTAATGTTAGGGAATCTCACCATTCTCGTGTTAACCAACCCCATTTGAAAAAAGAATGGTTTAAAGCAAAAAAGGTTTCTGAGTCACAATCAAAGTATTTAATTCCCCTTTCACACCAGCGCTTTTCCCGTTCTAGCTCCGTGCTAGAGCTTTTCTGGTTCGGATCCGATTCTTTGAAGATGAAGATGAAGATGAACTTTTATTAATCCCTCGTGGGGAAATGATTTCTCTGCATTTGACCCATCCTAGTGTTAGGAGCAGTGTGCTGCCATTTTGAACGGCGCCCGGGGAGCAATGTGGGGAACGGTGCCTTGCTCAGGGACACCTCGGTAGCACTTGGTCTTGCCGGGACTTGAACTGGGGACCTTCCAGTTCCCAAGCCAAGTCCCTATCGAAGTCGATAGGGACTTGGCACCACCGATAGGGATTTGGTTCAGCTCCTGCTCTGTTCACACCGCTCAGAGCCCGACTGGTGCTGTGTCATTGCGTCATTGTTTGCGTCATGACGTAACTGTTTGCGTGCCTGCTTCATAAAGCCAAACCGCGCGGAACCCCCTCACATCGACAACAACAACAATGACCGATTGTATTGAAGCGTTACTCGTTTTGGTTTTGCTCTGTCGAAACGAAATGGAAGAAATGGGACGACTTTACTACCAACTTTACAGTCGTTACAGGCTACATTCAAAAGTTCTTTACAATCATCATCATCAACTTCAACGACGATTCCGTAGGAGAAAGAAGGTAAATATACGTCCTATTCAATGGCGTTAGAGGTAGCTGTTGTTAGCCTCTGCATGCGCCAAGCTCAAAATACCCAGCTTTGCAGCATTAATCACCAGTGTTGGGTGTAACGCGTTACAAAAGTAACGGAGTTACAGTAATATATTACTTTTTGCTGTAACGAAGTAATGTAACGCATTACTAATGAAATGTGGGTAATATATTACCCGTTACAATGCTCAGTAACGCAGTTACAACACATTTTAACCCGAAATTAAATGGTGTTTTGTTTTTTAACAATGTACTAACATAGCGAGACATTCCGACACCAGACAAATTGTGCGGGTAGATTAGTAAACCTGGTGTTTACTCTTCAGGCTTCGCGCCGGGATCTTCGGGCAGTTGAATGTTACGCACCCTCTATTCAAAAAAGAGAACGGAGCGAAAAATACCAACAACAAATTGTGTCAGGTGCGCGTGACCTGCTCCGCTGCGCGTGCATCATTTCCAAAGCGCTTCCACAGCAGTGACACACATCTGTGGATAATCATTTATACGAAAATGGTTAAAGCAACCATCACTAAACGCCAGCAACACTGCATCTACTGCAGACCGTAGCAACGGGTCAGATGGGGACATCACGCGACCCTCCGCTGTGGACACTAGCTTACTCCCGCCTGACTCGCCGCCCTCAACCCCGGAGCAGCACTCTTCATCGCCCGAAACTACGCCGCCCCTCTGCGGCCCGCAGGTGCCAGCCAGGATACCACGGCAACACAGAGCCTGCCCAGGTATATCTAAACAAGTACCCGCCTGTACAGTGGGGTTAGGTGGTCATTTTGCAGCTCGTGGTATACAAATAGACAAGGGCTAGAATATGTGAAAATAGATCCATATTCTGCCATGCCTGTAGAAATGTTGGGTCAAAAATAATGCACACAATAGCACAGATGCCTTCACCACGAATGGCTACAAAAATATCTCATATCCCAAGCTTATCAACGAGCTGATGTTGCAGCTGAAATGATCTCCAGGTCACAAAGTCAACCTGATGATGTGATACCAGTTCTCAAGCACAGTAAATATTCTCTTCCCAGAGTATATGATGGGACCAAGGTGATGTTTAGTAGGCTACATGGTTTTAATAATACTTTTGCTTTTCAATGTTTGCCATTTCAAACCATGAGCTGGTTCAAATAATATTTGCCTTGATTTACAAAATGTATCATTTGTTTTATCAGTAGGCTACAGCTTTGAAGCTTTTGTGCTTTTCTTTGCCACAGTCCATTTTGGACTATATGAAATATTTCAGGATTGCACTTTTAACTCACTTGAAATGTTCTCACTTGCTTGGTTTCAAAACATAACAAATGCCATAGTCTGTTCATTGGGACCATCAATGCTATTTCTCATTGCTGTTGCCGGCCACTATTGCTCATGTAAACCTACTGCTGCTGCCCCCCTGTAACCTCAGAGGCACCCTGAGTCATTTTGTTCTGGAGCCGGGCCTGCACACGGCCACATGCTAAACACACTACAGAGCCCATTCCGTGTCCTGTTAGTGTTTACTTACTTAATACAAGTTGTCAGTAGCCTTAAGGGCCTCCACAGTTGTTATGCTATACCACATTGCCCTTCACTGGATGTATAATGAGCTGCACTAAACTACATTTTAGCATTTAAAATACCTAGCCATTCTTTTGCGGTTATTTTGGTGAAAGTAACTAAAAAGTAACTAAAGTAGTGTAACTCATTACATTTCAGAGACAGTAATTTTGTAATGTAACTTATTACTTTCAAAAGAGAGTAATAAGTAATATGTAATATATTACATTTTGGAAGTAACTTGCCCAACACTGTTAATCACTATGGTATAACATTCAAACTGATGCCCCTGTCCCTGCCCCCGCCTCCGACGTAAGCGTGACGTATGCGGTGCTTGCTTTCTAGACCGACAACTTTTTTGGTGCTTGAAACAAACCGGATTCCGGAGCTTAGAGGCGGCTCCGCTGCGGTGTGAACAGGAAAAGGCAGACCCTTCACGCGATAGCGAGTGGTAGAGCGAGGGATTGCAGATGCCGTCGTGCACGCGGACGGATTAAAACAATTAAACCTAAATAGCTCGCGAATTATACTTTGGCGGCCGTTAATATACCTGGGTGGCCCGCCCAAGTAAAGTCTATGTGTGGGAAACCCTGCTATCTTACCAGGTCTTATGCAACTCGCAAATATCTCTCTCTCTCTCTCTCTTCTCTCTTTTCTATCTCTCTCTTCTCTCTTCTCTAATCTCTCTTTTTTCTCTCTCTCTCAATGTTGGTGCGCAAATACGCCTTTTTTCAAATGATCCGGTGCTCTCTTTTGGCGGGGGGTGCGCATGCGCACCTGCGCACCAGTTAGAGGAGATGAAGGGATCTGAGGGGGAATAATTCCTTGACAAATTAAGTTTGCATCGACAACAAAAGGTTTTCGTATATATCTGAACCAGATCACAAAGTGCAAGATGAAAGAGTGTGGTTCTGGGTATTAAAATGTAATAGATATGGAGACCTTAATGCAAGACAGAATACTCTAAGTGGATATTGTTCAAGAAGACATATCTGTGTTCACACTATACAACCCACCACACACATTACAATATGTAGGAAATACTGGATTAACACACATCTTCTATGTAGAAACTCTATGTTGTCATTGTTGTTCATATCAAAATGCATATTGCACATGGCACAATAAAAAAACACAAGCTCACACTCAGAGAAAGCAGCCCCCCCTCTCCCACCCACACTCTGACACAGTGAAAAAGTGCTGATGGAACTACCGAATGCAACTACCGTCACCAAAGCTACTGCAGCTTGACACAATGTATGTTTAATCTGGGGATAAAGCAAATAGAGCGAATACCCAAAATGGTGCCAAGAATGTAAAAGCACTCCGCTGTTATAGAGAAGAGTTGTATTGTGCAAAAATGAAACTTTAAAAGTGCTGTAGTAATGATGAATGATGTACTGCTGAGTCTGGGCATCTGTCAAAAATAATGGATGCTCTGGAGTCACTGAGAGATCCATTGCATATTAAAAGCGGACAAAGTACATATTCCTGCATTTGGTTTGAGCCCACTCTCTTTGATTTGTCAGTTTACCCGAAAGTACTCTTAGGGGTATAATGCACGTATATACATTTTATTCCATTTATTTATATAGTGCCGAATCATAACAGAAGTTATCTCACTTTTCCTATAGAGTACATCCAGACCATATTAATAATATTTACAGAGAACTAAACATTCCCACAAAGGACAGTAGCAAGACATGATGTATATCAAATACAATCAACACGTTTAGTTTTACCTGGGGTAAATGTTCAAGCTATCAAGCAAAAACATATTATCGTTATACATATATATTATTCTGAAAGTAACCGTTCTGCATAATGAGTTCTTATTTTACATTAAAGTGGACCTATCATGTGTCTGTCTTTTAAGTGAACGACGGGAGTCGGTTCGCGCCCGCGAACGAACCGTTTTTTTGTTTGTTTTTTTGTTAAGTAATACAAACGTTAAGTAATACAAACGTTAAGTAACGCGCTACAGCTGCTCCGTGCATGCATGCAGTGACATGTAATATCCAAGGTTTAGAGACTGTTGGATGCTGCTGTTTTGAGCATTGCAATACATTTATTTTTATTATGTTTTTTTATGATTAGAGACGGTTGGATGCTGCTGTACTGAGCATTGCAATATATTTATTTTCACTATGTTATTTATTTATGATTATCCTTAGGCTCAGCAAAGATTTGATGTCAGCTGTTGCTGACTGTTTCTATAGTTAATACTGAAATAGAGCCCTGCTGTTTTGTCAGGGCCTTTTCTTTAAATATAATTTTAAAATGTTGATACAGTAGCCCCTTTTTTTTTTTAAATGTCTATGCTTAAGTTTTTATAGGTGTTGCTATCTGCTTTGTGTAGCGTGGTTCTACAAGCAAGTCAGTGCATTCATTGGGTGGTATCAGAGAGGGTCTGTAAATGCAATGAAAACATTTGGCCACATCAAATCATTTATATTAAACATCTCATTTTTACTTTTGAATACTTCAGTACAAAGGATGTCTTGAATAATGTAAGTGATATATGTGGACACATATAAATCATTAGTCAAAACAGGGCTACATTTGATTTAATTATAAAAGGTATAATATGTGGTAAACTGAAGAGCCGTTTGGGAGCCGAAAGAGCCGGCTCTTCTTGGTGAGACGAACCAAATGATCCGGCTCACCAAGAAGAGCCGGAATTCCCATCACTACTATCATGCTATATTTGAAACATATATTGTAGGGCCATACCTATATAAAACATGTCTGTGACGTTTTTTTTTCAAAATACCAAACGGATCATGCATTTTAGCAATGCCTCATTTCGCTCTATTTGCTCTTTTCCAGCCGTGTTTTTGCAAGCCACATGGGTCATGGAAGACCACTCTAGTGTTTTGTTTACTCTCAGCAACATCTCTAGCAAAAATAAATTGAACACCACCAAACTTATTTACCAATAACATCAGCGGGAAATCCCAATCTTGTACATGTCATTTACAGCCTTGATCAGATTTAGGGCTGAATGTCTGATGTTCCTTCATTTTATTGACAATAAATTGCAACCGATATGAATCAGTGACCTCCTCTTTGTCACTGCATAAGGCAACTTTACCATGCCTTTATTTTATGCCATTCAATCACATTTGATATATTCAGAGATCTCCTTCTCTTTATTGTAATAACTTCACATTGCAGCAATAAGCTTAACAAATTCAAGCAAGCTTGCCCACAATAATTCAATGTGTGCCTCCCTTCACTAGCTTTCAGAATTGGTTTCAAAATTGTAATAAGCATACATTAAAGGGTACATTAGGCCTAAGGCTCAAGATACATCTGTGAACTCCTGACCCTCTATGAGCAGGACTGCAGCCTCAGGCCCTCTGGTTAGATTCCCCTAGGTCCAGGTGAAGGATTTCCTGAGGATTAATCAATATCATTCCATTTCTAATTCCAATCCTTAGGTTCAATGCTTCCTCTCTCAATTGTTGTCTGTCCTAAACTCTTTCATTTCTCATTCTATTTTTCAAGGATCCATCCACCAATCCATGCAGAAAGACGGCACATGATATTGCTCAAGTTATCTATGTGTCCTACCTGTGACTTTGAGTAGAGTCGTTCGTCGCACATGTCTGGAGCCATACTGTAACTCACAGGTGTAATTTCCCCCGTCACCCTCCTCCACCTCAGGAATCCAGACGTGTGTAGTGTTAACAATGATGGAGCTTCTCCATTCAACCCGTTCACACTCCTGAGAAGAGACACATGCTGATGAAGTGGAACAGACTACAGAAGAATAAAAGATGTCTTGAGTCTTTTTCTGTGTCTTACCTTATACCAGGTCATCTGTGGCTGCTTGTATGGAGCCAAATAGTCCCCTATATCAGGACAGATGATCATTTTGTTGTGGGTTATTTCGGCTTTCTCCACGTGTCGGATTTTGCTGCTGAAGCATTTCCCCTCATCGCTCTGGTCCACAGTCATCGACATGGACACTTTCATGCAGTATGTTGAGTTCCTGAAGAGATTAAAAACACAACATTGTCTACATTTTGAATGTGTTCTTTTGTTGGACTAATTGATTGTCTCATTTGAAAAGGATAACCACAAATAATGATGTCCCGACTCTACAGTTCCTGTTAGCCCTACATTGTTTGAGCATTTTGCAGGTCACAATTTGCACTGCTCTTTTGTGTCAGTCGTAGCAAGCATTGTTTTTTTTCAACAGACTCTGATAAAAAAAGAACATTGCCATCATACTTGCCCAGGATCAAACAAAAGACACACAAGCTAGCAGGCAAACATAGCGGCTAGCATTCAGGAGCCTAAGAGCCACTGATTTCCCTCAGAACATTACTGAAGAGTGGTTAACAGGCAAGTCAATATTGGAATTACAATTATCAGGTACCCAGAGTCTCGACTCCACATAATAATAATACATAATCAAATGTTTTTTTTGTGATATAGTGTCATAAAGCCACATTTTTCCACCAGGTTAGCACACCTAATGCAATCATGGATCTTAATTGGATCTGGTATGCAAGAACAGAACTAAAGCACACACTTAAAAGACAGGTAGGCTCAGTGGAAAATGGGTCGTGTTTGTAATGGAGCATTGCTGGAGGATATAGATAACACAGTACATCCATCCTTGAAGTTACTTGTGTCTTGTGATGTGTTTGACACAATGTGTTTAAAAAATTGCTTTGTATTTGAAGTCCCAACATCTGCTCAAGGTGATGGTAATTGTTTTTTGTGTGTCAGTGTGTGAGATTGCGAGAGTGTGCGTGTAACCCTTGCTGTGTGTATTCTCCCAAGTTGACCTCCAGACACAAAGCACCTCATTGATCTCTATTTCTTTTTCTCCCACACATGCACATGACCTGCCCTACCTATAACAACCTCTCATCTAAGTGAATCTGCCACTTATTCAATCAGTTGTGTGTGTGTGTGTGTGTGTGTGTGTGTGTGGTGTGTGTGTGTGTGTGTGTGTGTGTGTGTGTGTGTGTGTGTGTGTGTGTGTGTGTGTGTGTGTGTGTGTGTGTGTGTGTGTGTGTGTGTGTGTGTGTGTGTGTGTGTGTGTGTGTGTGCGTGTGCATATTACAAAATAAATAATAAGAAAGTGTTTCCAGGGCGCATTGCCGTTGAAATATATATGCCAATAGCTTCCGTTATTTATTTTGGTCTCTCGGCTTTCATGTCTATTGGCTTCTTAAAAACAGCAGGGATCAGCTGCTGAACTGCTGTTGTCTTTTGCCGGGCTCCGGTGATCCAGATCGGCAAATCTGGGTGATGCCTTCTGATATGATTTAGCATGTTTGGCGTGTGTTACCATTAGCATACCGCACCGCTATCTAACAACGCCGACACACCGTCCTCGTCTGATCCACCACTCGCACACTTCATCGTTATTGTAGTCCACAGGGAACCCAAAATGTTCCCACACAGCTGATTTAAAAGAAGCAGGTGGGTCTTCTAGCTCCTGTGTGTTATCTGAAATTGCCACACTAACTTTTTTTCTTCTTGTATTTTGTTCGTTTTGTTGTGTTTTCTTCTTGTTCTTCATTTGTTGTTTAAGGGCGGCTGGCAATCAAGCAATACCGCCTACTGGATTATATATAGTGTAATGGATACTGCCCTGAGTCAGTGACAGACTTTGTTCCCACTCATAAAAAAAGGTGTATTCGTCGTGTGACTGCATGTGCCAAACCGTGACAGTTCGGGACGAATACGGATACCGTTACACCCCTATAACTTCAGTTAGGAATTGAAGTCTTACTGTGTAATTGAGAGATACAGTGTAATAATAGGATTATTGAATACAAACAAATAAAGGTTTTAGAATTGCTGAAATATTATGCTGAAAATGCAAACAGCTAATTGAATTTAGCCACTAATCGTGAAACGGTTGAAGTTTAATGTGCGTTAACATTGAGAAGCTACAGGGTGAGGTTTGTGCAACAAAACTACTTGGTTCATTTAGGACAAAAATCATGGTTTGTCATGTTTAAATAAGTCACTCTTTATAGGCGTATCACTTTTATCCTTTTTCCTGTGTTCTGGCTTATCCATAGATTATAACAAACACCAGAGGTGTGGACTCGAGTCACATGACTTGGACTCGAGTCAGACTCGAGTCACCAATTTGATGACTTGAGACTCGACTTGACAAAATCACAAAACACTTGTGACTCGACTTGGACTTGAACACCAATGACTCGGGACTTGACTTGGACTTGAGCCTTCTGACTTGAGGTGACTTGATCATTTAATTCAGGGGTCTCCAACACGCTGATCGTGAGATGCCGCTAGAAGAGCAGACTCCCGTTGGGGAGAGCAGAATCTTCAGCCGCCCATACTCTTGCTGAGAATCCTTGCAGGCAGGGGCGGGACTTTATTTAGCTGGGCCACCCATCATATGCGAGGACACACTAGGATCATACCATTATGTGAAAGAAGGGTGGGGGGCACAGCAGGTGTAGTGGTACAGGCCAGCTGCACAGAGCGACGGGGAGACGGATTTAAATGCAAGCGCGTTGGAAAAAGTCAAGAAATTAGCGAAAACCGAAAAAATAAGCAGCATCTGGCTGCTTTTCAGTGATATTGGAGAAAGCAAAGCTGAGTGCAGGATTTGTAAAATGAAAATAACCTTTTTTTTTTTGGGGGGGGGGGGGGGGGGGGGAGTTCAGATCTTGTACTTGAGTAAAAGTACCAGCGTATAGGAATACTCGGTTACAATAAAAAGTCCTGCATTCAAAATGTTCCAAGTAAAAGTACAAAAGTATTAGCATCAAAATATACTTAAAGTACCACCTGCAGAGGGATCTAGATGCAGGTGTTCTTTTCCCCATAGAGACCGCCTGGCTGCACATTATCCCTGGCATAAAGATAGATTGTGGGTCCCTTACAACATGTTGTACACAGTGGAAATAAACATTCTGGTCATCTCAACATCAGGGATCTTATCAATTAAACTCCTTCTGAATCAAACCGTCACGGTAGCCTTACCTTACTGATCCCTCTTAAAATAGAAAAAAAACACGTTACTTTACCAGCAGAGAGAAAATGGATTATTAAATTATTAATGTGACTGATAAAGAGCAGTTTGATTATTAAGTATTATTCTGTTGATCAATGTCATTACATTTGGTGAAAAGCACATAATGACTAGTTTATGACTCGTTTTGTCAAAGTTTAGGACTTGGACTTGACTTGAACTTGCCTATCCTGACTTGAGACTTGACTCGGTCTTGAGACTCGACTCAGACTTGCAAAACAATGACAAGCCAATGAAAAGGTAAAGCAGGGCCATGCCTTATGGCTGTATGACACCCGATAACAGCGGATACAATTTGAAGTCGGCAACAAACAAAAAGTGACCTCTGCTGTTCTGTACAGGACTAACAGTAAGTAATACAAAACATTGGGAGGGAAATTGCCTTACACATATGTGCCCGACTTGAAAATAAATGCAAGTAAAATGTGTCTGGTGAAGCTGAGTCTTGTCCTCCTGAAGATGAATGAGGTGAAAAAGGAGATTTAAAGGGTGAAAGGAAAGATTTGTGGATGCCATTTTGTGTCTAATGTGAGTGGCTGACATTGATGACCCTTCTGTTATCAGCAAGTTATAAATTGAGCTCAAATCTGATACACACACACACTCAGCTTTTGTGTGCTTGTTTGTTTGTGGGGTCGGTAGTGTGTGGCTTGTTATTTTGTAACATGGCTAGGAAAGGGTACAGTTGGTCGCCTGTATTTTCATTTGAAGACACCTATGAATATAACATAGGATCTCACTGCGTGTGTTGGTGTGTATCCCCATCGAATAACACAAATGAGGAATGTGCTACCATGCTGAAACAGATGCCAGGTGTGAACAAACATGAACTTACATTGGAACTGGCAACAATGTCAAGTAGAAGAAGGGGAAAAAACGACTTAAAATTGCATGACATGGAAATCACAATGTACAGCTTCAAAAATATAAAACAAATCCGTTGCTACAAATTATGACAGTCTGCTAATTGGATTAGTCTTAATTCCGTTCTCGGAGTATTCATCTCCTGAGTTCATGTTAGAGTTAAAAGCACTGTTGGAGGCTATCACACTTGTGCACAGACAGTTTGTACATAGAGGCTATAATGATTTCTTTCTTCAATGCACTCTGATGATAATTTGATCGGATGGCTGTACATCTGTCCACAATCACTTCCCAAGTGCCCTCCAGCAGGGCAGCGTCATTGCTACATCACAGCTCCAGGCTCTCTGTACTTTGGCTGACCGCTAGTGTTTCATATTTGTGCATATTGGATGAGAGTTTTTTGTCATCAAATAACACAAAT
Source organism: Pseudochaenichthys georgianus (assembly GCF_902827115.2). Lineage (NCBI taxonomy): Eukaryota > Metazoa > Chordata > Actinopteri > Perciformes > Channichthyidae > Pseudochaenichthys > Pseudochaenichthys georgianus. Next base: position 34,265,646 of record NC_047512.1, read on the forward strand.
TCCAATTACATAAATTCAAAATGAGCCTTAAATTAATCTCCAAATCAACCCTTACCAACTCCATTGTATCCTCGCCATCAGTAAATCAAGCGCTCTCTGCAATTACCCTCCTATGATCAGGGCAGGCAGCTGGAGGGTGTGTTGAATTACGGCGTTAATAGAGGGGGATGTATCCTGGCCAGCAGGCAGCGTGTTTATACCTGGACGGAGCTGCGGATTAATTTGACTATCAATCTAACTAACAGGCAGCAAGAGAGAGCGCCGACACCTGCGCATGCTGAGAAACACACACACACACACTCACACACACACTTATGTCAATGCACGTATCTGAACACAAATGCTTCTACATAAGGATGCACATACAGGTTATACATAAGGTCTACTGTCTTTGCACAAACTTTTTCATCTTAATTTATTTGAAGTTTTTTCTGCCAAAAAAGAGTAAATGTTTAAAGAATGTGGGCGCATAGTATTGGTGGGAAAAAGCAACTAATCACACTAAATACAGTCAAAGCCTACTCTCAGATCTATCAAAATGTAACTGATCTACCCTCCACCTGGTCCTAGGTCTACCCCTTGGTCTCTTCCCAGCTGGACGTGCCTGGAACACCTCCCTAGGGAGGCGCCCAGGTGGCATCCTTACTAGGTGCCCGAACCACCTCAACTGGCTCCTTTCGAAGCGAAGGAGGAGCGGTTCAACTCTGAACTTCTCACCTTATCCCTAAGGGAGACGCCCGCCACCCTGCGGAGAAAACCCATCTCGGCCGCTTGTATCGGACGCTCCAGTGTACCCTCACTCGAGAACAAGACCCCGAGATACTTGAACTCCTTCACTTGGGGTAAGGACTCATTCCCTACTTGGAGTGGACAGTCCATCGGTTTCCTGCTGACGTGAGCTAGCTAAATCTGTCTGCGACCAACTTGACTCAACAACTGATTAACGTAGTGTTTACCCTGTAATTTTACATCCGGCAGACCAAGAGGAAACGCCCCGGAACAATACAAATGTTTTTTAAAAGGCCAAAATGAATGCCAAATATCCATTCAAGTTTTTTCAAAATGTATATTAATTTGATGCACACCTCTGTGAAAAGGTACACAACCATGTGTCCATGAATGAGATATTTCTCCACCTACTATGGTTACCCTGATAAGTATGTATTTGTTGCGTACCGACCGTATTCAAATAGCATGGTTGTTGACACTGCCTGTTTTGACCATCAGAAACTACGTCAGCATGGCTACAGTATTTCTATAGCAGTGATGCATATGGTGATATCAAATACTGTCTATGAGAGGTAGCACAATAAAGTGGTTTCCTCTCAGCAAGAACTTTTTTATTTCCAACAGATGCAGGTTAGATCTATTGCCGATGAATAAATTGCCCTTAGGGCTAGATGTTAGTGTCAATGGTTATGCCTCTTGTTATGTCAAGGGTGTAACCTGCTTTTCCACAAATGACAGGGGTTGGCTCCAGCCCTCGGCAACCCTTAAGGATAAACAACTTTTTTTAAAAAGGGATCAGAGAAATATACTTATTATTTTTCAGGCACAGCTCCTTGGCATTTTCATCCATGAAAACAGCAAGTCATTTTATAATGATAACAAAAGCCCTTAGGGCCTTTTCAAAGAACTTCTCACACCAAAATAATCATTTGTACATCAATAACTCACTTGCTGCCACCTCAAATTTGTAAAAAAACAGCTTTGTTTTTTCTGGAATACTTTTAAGAATTCACGAACGGAGAATAGTCTTTATTAAGTTAACCCTTAAGTAAAGAAAATAGGGGCATCGTTCAACAAAAGAAAACTACATCAACACATCAGTTTAAAAACGTTGACACAACAGGAGCAAGAGTAATATTTATTCAGTCGAAATAATTTAAAACATTTAAATTATTTCGCAGGTAGCAAGTATTTCTTACCTGCTACCCCTTTCCCTCAACCTATCCTAAGGGAGTGCATGTACGTAGACACGTTGTGCCTCTCCACCTCTGTTCCTTACCTCTTACCTGCTACCCCTTTCCCTCAACCTATCCTAAGGGAGTCCATGTACGTAGACACGTTAGTTTAGCTGCTATAGGCTTAGACTGTCGGGGACACCTTACTTCTTCCTTCTGTCTGTCTGTACCTGTGTACTCTCATGTTCCGTATAACCCAGCTTCCCCCAAATTTCTTTTTGGTGTCTATCTACGCCGGGATCCTGAGTCGAGGCTGATCCTGTTGCCTGTCCTGTGTCCTGGATCCTGTATCATGTGTCCTGGATCCTGCATCATGAGTCCTGGATCCTGAGTACTGGATCCTTAGTCCTGAGTCCTGGATCCTGTGTCTTGGATCCTCTATCCTGAGTTCTGGATTTGAGTCCTGGACTTCGAGTCGTGGCTGAACCTGTCTCTGCGGTCCTGCCTGACTCTCACCATACTACTTCCCTGATGGCTCCCACATGATTATTGACATCCTCTTGGATTCATCTTCTTATTACAGACACATGCATTTCCAAACATTTGGTCAACCTACGCTGTAAAATGTATTATCTCTTTGATTTACACACGGCATCTACTGCACGTCTGTCCGTCCTGGGAGAGGGATCCCTCCTCTGTTGCTCTCCCTGAGGTTTCTCCCATTTTTCCCTTTAAACTGTGGGTTTTCTCTGGAGGTTTTTCCTTGTACGATGTGAGGGTCTAAGGACAGAGTGTCTAAGGACAGAGGGTATTGTCACATTTATGATATTCTGTACACACTGTGAAGTCCACTGAGACAAATGTAACATTTGTGATATTGGGCTATATAAATAAACATTGATTGATTGAAAAATGCAATTTTGCTAAAACCTTACTAAACCTTACTAATTACTAACACTTCCAAAAAGTCAGTCTCATTATTGCGCCTATAAGGCTGAAGATTTAGCATGTGTTTATGAAGTAGTGAGCCTATAAATGGAAAAAGGCAATTTGTGTGAGAGTTCATACAAATATTATTTTATTTATCTCAGTTATTAAAGACTTTTTTTCACTTATGATTCATTCACATGAAAACTGTTTTTTTTAGGAATTCAAGGTTACAAGAAGTGAACGGTTGATAAACAAATGATCACTTGGTAGAGGAAGTATTCCTTTAAGACCTTGTGATTTTAAAAACGTACAAAACTGCATCAAAATGCACTGGCACGTAAAATAATTAGTTAAGAGAGTTATTATTGGCATATATATTGCCAGAGTGTGAACTCTCTGACATTTGAAATTGTTCAACAACTCTAGGCTATGTGTCAGTGTGCTGTATAACAGGTCAGATATATGCATGAGTGCTGAGATTACTTTGTGTCAGATCAGCAACCCCAACCTGTGAAGCATTGATCGATATGTGTCACTACTGATAAGCAACAACCACACCGCCCCATGTCCCTATGGAGACTTTAAACCACAGACAAAACATTCAAATGAAGTGATGATTCAATTCAAAGACTTTTTTAATGAATCAATCTCGGTTAGTGTCGGTTAGTGTCTAGTGGTGCACACAGTATTAACAAACAAACTGGCGTTAATTAGATTAGCAGCAACTAATTGCCACTCAATGAGGCTGCGGCCCCACGAGGACGAATTCGGTCGTTTGCGTTACTGTTTAGTGTCATATAGACCGTTCGGCCACACGAGGACGACCGAATATGGCACTAAACGACTGAGGAAACGACAACGGGTCCCAAGGTGGATAGAAAGGCATACACAGCTCTCTGGGGGGTCAAACGGCTCCGTGTGTGCGCCCTATACAGACATTTTCAGATCACTGATAGTGATTGCGCAATAGCCCCGCCTCTCCCCACCTCTTCTGCTCACCTCCGCTTACCCCGCGCCAGTGCTGAAGTGTTTCGCCACCAACAACAACAACAATGGCGGATCGCAGAGTTGCTATCGTGCTCCGGACGCTATTGACCATGCTACAGTTGTTTGTGCAACATCTACAGCAATAATGATGAGGCAATAGCCCCGCCTCTCCCCACCTCTGCTGCTCACCCCCGCGTCAAAGTAAACTGCACCCTGAATTCAGATTATTTATCTTTCTCTCGATATGGACCTAAATGCGAGTGAAGTCTAATCTGACAGGACGGAGACACGCAGCTCTGCCCACCTGCAGCTCCTCCCGCTGCAGCAAAACACACACTTCAAGTCAGATCATCACCCTTAGCTATTTTAATTACCTCTCAAACTCCCTAAACTAGTTATAACAATGTTTATTTTTACAGTCGGCCGGGTCACTCATTACTGGATGAGCTGCTGCATGAGACAGACACTGACGCTGTCTGAAGAGAGGGAGGAAAAAGAGAGGCTCCGTGTATTCTATCATTATATTATATAGAGTCGTTATTCATTTGTTTTAAAGCTCAATAAATAACAAAGAAGACCTTTGACCGGCACTTTTATAATTGTGTCCGGAAGATTTCAACTTTAATACACGCTGACTGGCGAAAAACTCTGCCCGGTTCCCTCGGCCCCCACCGCGGAGAATAAACAGAAGGGCAACCATGACAACCATGCTTCTTCGCTGCTTTTGTGGAGGAAGTTACAGCGCCACGTACAGGCTCGGCATATGTACTGCAGCTTCTCCAGCGGTTGGAGCTAAACGGAGCGGTCTCGTGTGGGCAGACACTATCCAGATAATTATTGCATGTGGACGGAAGCCGTTTGCGATTGCGTTTGCGTTAATCCTATGCGTTTAGCCGTTTTCGTCCTCGTGGGGCCGCAGCCTTAGGCTAAGGGGAACTGGGGATATGCATCAGCTGCTTGTGTGAGTCGGACAGTGAATACTTTAGAGCGGCCGCTGCAGTGTGAGCTAACCGGGAGCTAACGGGAGAATAAACTCCCGTGGAAGAGCAGCACTGCAGCGGTCGGTAAATGCTGCAGAAACACATTAATAAACAATGAACCACGGCACTCTGGAGAAAAGTATAAGGTTGGAGAAGTCGTTATTCAATTTATTCTGGCTTCGTGTGATTACAAGCAACACGATCATCGACCCGACGCAGTTGTTGTTGTTGTTGTTGTGAGCTGCCGTTGGGGGGCAAATCAGCGATGTAAACGGTGATGTCATGACGCAGCAAGGGCAGCTCTGGGGCGCCAGTGGGCGGTGTGCACAGAGCGGGAGCTGAAAAGGGAAACCGGAGCTGAACCAGAAAAGCTCCCGCTCGGAGCTAGAAACTGAAAAGCACTGGTGTGAAAGCCGCATCTGTGGTCACGAATTACTCCACTAGCGCGCCCCCCCCTGTCGACTTTCCTGAAGTAATCCCCGTTGATAGAAATCAACACGTAATGAATTAAGACCCCACGGTTTGATGATTGATAGGTGTGTGGGTTGTCTTTAATTTTGACATGCAGAAAAATGTTATAATAAACATACATACTGTATGTTAAATGGATATATCCGCCTTCTTTCATTTATCTTTCCATTCCCACAACAATATACATAAATAAATGGCATATTTTGGACATAGTTCGAATGGTGATTAATCATGATTAATTAATTTTTAAGCTGTAATTAATCTGATTAAAAATTTTAATCGTTTGACAGCCCTAGTTTATATGTGTTGTTGAGTTTTGGGATATGAACAAAATAATTTCAAAATAGATACTTAGGATAAACTTAAAAATCTCTCTTCATAAACATCTGATGATTCATGACATTAATTAACTTAATTAAATGTCAAAAGTTCTAGTTTCCTACTTTCACCTATGGTCATGAAGGGTGGGTCATGATCAAAAGAATGAGATGGAGGAAATAAGCGGCCAGTAAAGGGTTTTCTCCAGAGGATGGCTGTTATCCCCATTAGGGATACACTGAGAAGTTCAGTAATCCAGGGACCCTGGTTGGATCTGCTTCTCCTTTGCGTAGAAAGGCACCAGTTGAAGTGGTTTGGGCACCCTGTGAGGATGCCACCTGGTTGCCTCCCCATAAAAGGTTTTCCAGGCAAGTCTAGCTGGAAGGAGACTGAGGTGCAGAGCCAGGACCAAGTGGGGGTATCATATCTCAACGCTCGCCTTGAAGGGCATTGGAATCACCTAGTCAGAGCTGGTTGAGGCCTCGGTCAAACTATCAAACAAGTTGAGTTGAAAGTTTAATGTGGAGGTAATTACCTGCAGACAACCGATTGGATCGTGACTGCCAGGACTTTCTGTTCAAACCAGCAATGTTTTGGTAGCCAAGCTGCCTGAATTATGGTGAAACATAGATGAATTGTAGGCTTTCATCTGTTTAGTTTCAGATGGAAGAATTCTTGATATTAAATGCGAACTCACCATAGTGATTAGTTGAGAACCACGCCTACACTGAAGGGGTGCAATTAGAATTGGAAAAAAAAACTAGAGAAAATATGCTGGTTTCAAAATGATGTCTAGTGGTGCCACACCATGAGGTGGAAACACAGCATTATACAACAGCTGTGGATGTTTTGGGGTTCAAAGCACGACCATTGCTATCGAGAGCTGGCTTTCCAACATGACCATTCTGAAACACAGGTTGCTTGGTTTTCACAAATCCTCCCCTGCCCTCCTTTCTCCTGTGACGTAGTTCATTTCTCCATATCACTAACAAGCCAGATTGTGTTTCAGAGCAACCAAAAACCTTGTGAACATCAAAGTGTGGAAACCAAGGCCTACTTTTTTGTTTTTAAAGACAGGCCAGAGCAGCAGTGGCTGAAGTTGGCATATACTGGCACATGTTGGTCCACATTGGCAAGAGAGTAGAACCGACTCAATGGTTGCCAAGTCATAGAGGACTGCCAAAGAAACTTCAAATGTCCGCACTCTACTTCTCGCCCATTCTGCTCTCCTGTCCTCTCTATTCTACCCTCATATTGCTATTGTCTGTTTGTCTTCCAGTCTCTTTCTCTCTTTATCATATTGTCGCTTCCTTTTTCCACTCGCTGTGTTTATCTCCTGCTCAGAGACTGTTAATCTGATGAAGAGAAAGGTTACACATTTGTCTGGCATCAGAAAACACCCTAGTGACAATTATGTGTGTTTTTGAGTGAGTGTCCACAGGGAGTATATTCATCCGCTAAAGCAAAGAGAGGCAGGTGGTTCATCTTACTAGTAACACCACAGGGGAATAGCTGAGAGATAGCACATTATTTGTTTGGAAAAACCTTCCAAAATGACCGAAATGAGCATTTCCTTAGGTACTACATCTATGGTTAATAATTGGTTCATTGCGTTTAACAAGAGTAACTTAGATTTTAGTCAAGGTTAAATTAAATAGGGTGAATATTATGGTCTCCAGTGTAAAAAATAAGCCAGTTTATATGTCGAATAATCTATCCAGAACTCCTCTGAGGTTGTTTTTGCTGATGTATAAATGTTGGCCATCCACTTCTGCCTTTGTTCCTAAAAGAGGACAGTCAGGTTTCATAAAACCAGAAAAAGTCAGCAGGAATATATAGGCCAACATAGGCCCCTTTTAGACCGGTCTACGGGAAATGATTTTTGTAGAAATATGTTGGCCCACAATACAAATGAGTTTTTCTGACATCGCTTTTAATGAGTTGTCTAATAATATGTACTCTTGCAATACAATCAGATACCAGATCGTATTAACTAAAGCTTTATTAAATCAGGCAATAAAGGCAGTTACATTTTTGGTGTCAAACCACATGAATCTGCAAGCTTGTGTTTAATTTGCTTTAAAATAAAGTTTGGAGGGTAAAAAGATTCTAAAGATAAGCGTTGATTAGTTATTTTAAAAAACAACCTAGTTTGCTGAAACTGATCGAATACTGTCTACTAAAGCTACGATATAATTTTTCGCTAAAAAAACGTTTAACTCCACTGTGCTGTAAACGGCCATCTAGATTGGTTCTATAAATGTAGCAATACTTTCCCTCGTAAAAACATTACTTGCAGCATTTACTACCACAACCTTTTGGGAAACAAACTAGTAATAGATACAAACAATATACCCAAGGCCCTGCTCCAGAAGGTTGGTGACTTCGTCCTTGAGGTTGACGGCTGCTCCATCTCCCCATCTCCTGAAGCCCGCAACCTGGGTGTCATCCTTGACTCCACCCATTCCTTCCATTCCCACGTAAAATCTGTGACCAAATCAGCCTTTTACCACCTAAGGAACATTGCCAGACTCCGACCGTCACTCTCGGAGTCGGTTGCCGAAACCCTGGTGCATGCGTTTGTCACCACCCGCTTGGACTACTGCAATGGTGTCCTGTTCGGTGTTCCCAACAAAACCCTGGACAGGCTCCAGTATGTCCAAAACTGTGCTGCTAGGGTACTCACGCACACAAAGCCGTGGCAACACATCACTCCCACCCTCATCCACCTCCACTGGTTGCCAGTCAAGTCCCGCATCACCTACAAAGTCCTCCTCCTTACCTACAAGTCCCTCCATGCCCTTGCCCCTCAGTACCTATCGGACATCCTTCACCCACATGCCCCACCCCGGAACCTGCGGTCCTCAGACTCTGGCCTGCTTACCACCCCCTGCACCAAACTGCGAACCTTCGGGGACAGAGCCTTCAGTGTGGCAGCCCCCACCCTCTGGAACGCTCTCCCTGCGGAGATTTGAAACATCCCCACACTTGACGCCTTCAAAAGGGCCCTCAAGTCCCATCTGTTTGCCAAGGCTTTCGGCCCCTAATCGATCTGTTGTTTTGTCTGTCTGACTTTTGTTTTGTTATGTTTTTTTTTTTTTTTTTGCCCTACTACTTGTAAAGCGACCTTGGGTCCCTTGAAAAGCGCTATACAAATCAAAGCTATTATTATTATTATTATTAATATGGACAGGCTTAGATGCATAAAAACTTCTAAATGGTTATAAGTCAGTTCTCTTGTTCACTCTGTTTTTGTTCAGCTCGTTATATATAGGACTAGGAATCAACTACATAACTAAGTTTAACATTTCACAAAAATGTCCACCCTTCTTTCAACAGAAATTCAGTGCGTGCTTAGAAATGATGACACATAGGTTTGGCATTTTCATTGCTGCTAAATAGTTCCTGGGCCTATACAAGTTATGACCACAAGAGCAGAGACCTTTGGCTACCAGGAACACTAGCTGATGAACCAAAGTTAAACCTGCTTTGTTAAGATGTTGTCACCATCCCTGTTATGTCTGTATATATGTGCTTCCTGTCTGTGTAATTCCGCCTGTGTTATTACCTGATCATTTTCACATGTTACTTGTTAGACACTTTTATCCAAAGCGACTTGCATACTCAATACTGTGGGCAATCCCCACAGGAGTAATTTGGGGTGAAGTGGCTTGCCCAGGGACGCAACGACATGCTGACTGCAGAGGGGTTTGAACCTGTGCTCCACTGATCCCAACACCAAGGCTCTAACCACTGTGCCACACGCCTCCACCTTTCACCTGCTGCCCTTGTGTTTTCCTGCCTTCCCCAGCTATGTCTTGTCCTTGTGATTAGCTCTGCATGTATTTAAGTCTTGTTTGCTTTGTCGGTATTAGTAAGATCCTTGTTTGTTCGTCGGGGATTTTGTTTCCGTTTGTTTTGCCTTGCCCTACTCTGTTCCCTTGCCCTGCCACTAAAGGTACATCCTGCATTTGGCTCCAACCTGCTCTGCCTCCACATGACAGGTTGATTATTCAGGTAAGGCTTCTGCGTTCCTGAAAATGTTTCTGGGCCCTCAAGAAAGTCCTTTGGGCTAACTTTTTTTAAATGATTAATGGGCATCTTGTGTTTTTTTTTATTTTAAATGGACTGTAGAGAGGTTAAAAGGAAACTAGAAGACCAGACCTCAGAGTTCCACAAGGCGATTTCCATAAGTAGAAAGAACTGCTTGTATCATACCTGAACTGGGTTGTTGCTTGAACCATGATACATCCAGCAAAAAGTAAGGCTTGTAGTCTTTCCGTAATCCTTCTGAAATACAACCCAAACTGAGAACTGAGAGACAGATGGGGAATGATATGCAATTTAGACCAGTGGTTCTCAACTGGTCAGGCCTCGGGACCCACTTTTTACATTGTCAATAAATCACAACCCAACATTTTTAAGCACTCAAATCTATTCAACAAAAAATCGTGCTGTAATATATACGCTTTTCAGCATTTTTAGAAATACTAACATATAAACTACGCATTCTGGTACACTCTGAGAAGAAAATAAATAAATGTATTACAACCCGATATATTAATTATATTTTATGCCATTGTTTGTGTTTCACTTTGTTCTGACAGCTGAACTTGCTGCTCCACACAGAGAGAAGAGCAAAGAGGAGAGAGTCTGTGTGAATTACTTTAAATTGTGGGTAAGGGTAGATAGCTCCCATTCTTTTGTGACCTGTCAATCATCAAACCGGGGGTCATATTTCATTATGTGTTCATTTGTATCAGGAGTTGTACCCATGGATGCATAAAGAATAGTTCTACCGCATAGTTATTCTCCGTGGGGACTTCCGGCAACAATCTTGATTCTGATTGGCCAGAAGCCTCGAAAAAACATCAGCAAAGATGTTTTATTGAGTGGATGATCACTACGTGACAGAAGTTTTCAAAACCATTTATGGTCTCCGGTGTAAAAGTTTGACTTTTTTCCCAAAAAAACCAAAACAATTACAATTTTTTTTTTCTATTTTTTTTTCTTCACTCACACATCCGCGACCCACCAGTTGAGAACTACTGATTTAGACCCTAACTGACCTAAAGCTTGGGATGTTTCTCCTCATGTTCAGTGCCCTTACCCAAAAGCAACCTCTACAAGGTAAGTCTTGAGCATTTGAACAAACAATCATTGCTTGTATCCTTCTTGTGACAAGAGTTTCACCAATTAGCCAGAGCTAACCAGTCAGGAAATGAGAAGGCCGGTGAATCCAGCCAACTTGAGAACCGATTAAATCATCAACCATTCAGGCAAATATCAATATCACCAGCAAGTCAGTTCGCCAGTCTGTGTGTAGTCCTGCCAACAAACCAAACAACCACAGACCCCACCAAACCAATTCTCCAGCCACGATGTCACCAAATGAGACACTTACTCACCCATCCAGCAAGCCAACCAATTAAAAAACGTGTTACATTTCCAGGTAATGCAAAGTGTTGAAGGCAAGGCAAGGCAAGGCAAGGCAAGGCAAGGCAAGGCAAGGCAAGGCAAGGCAAGGCAAGGCAAGGCAAGGCAAGGCAAGGCAAGGCAAGTTTATTTATATAGCCCCTTTCAGCACCAGGCAATTCAAGGTGCTTTACAAAAATGAAAGACATTCAGACAAAGGCATTTAAAAACAGTAAAATATAATAAAAGAAACATTAAAAGAAAAACAAAAAATGAAAGACATTAAGAAAATGGCATTTCAAATCAGTTATTAAAAAGAAAAGCTAATACAATAAACATTAAAAGATAAAAGTTACAGTGCAGTCTAAGATATGAATAGTTCAATTATTTCGGTTCTTGATTTTTAATTTATTCACAGAACCTCCCTTTGGAGATCCGAACATTTCCGTCCCGATTGTTAATTTAGACCAGGGGTGGGGAACCTTTTTCCTCTCAAGGGCCATTTCAATGTTTTCAACATCCTCCGAGGGCCGTACACATTATTGACCTCTGCTTCAAAAAACTAAAATCACAGCCCATTCATTTCGCCTTTCTTTCATACTGTGCAAAGAAAAAGCAACCTCTTAATCCAGATATCTCACCATGACTCACGCACGCACGTGCACGGTTGTGGCATGACCACCGAAACAGAAAGATATGGACACACGATGTGTGCAAATGTATTTAGTTTCCTATCCATGTGGACATGATTTAAGTGGGGGGGACATAACCTCCTCTTGGGGGGTCCAGGGGGGGATGCTCCCCCGGGAAGATTTTTTTCTAAATGTTGAAGTTAAAAGCATCAATCTGGTGCACTTTGAGAGCAACATTAAGAGGGATAAATCTCTCAACACCCAGATGAAACAGAACTGGAAGCAGATTTATTTTTCTTTATGAATATTTGACAAATCACTCCCCTTTCAAACTGTATTCTTGTTTATTCATAACAACTTTGTTTTACTGTCATATAGTATTTTATACCCGTTTACTTTATTCTCTTATTTTTTGATAACTATAATGATCATATAAAGATGTGCCTTTACCTCACTGGTTGGAGAAAAAGCTTCTTATATTCGTTAGCATAGCTAGCTAACCAGATGCTAATAACAACAAAGGTATTGACTGTATGATCAGTGTGACAGATGAACAGATCGCCACTGGGCTTTCAGCTAGAGACACAGCCACGCAGAAATTGCAGCATGTGTACGGTTCCTTATGGGTACAGCTTGGAAGTGCCAGAGTGACGTTTGGTGCTCTCCGTCAGAACTGCACCTGACGAGACATGTACCACGTGATGACACGTTAGGCTCGTGTTGTGTTCAAGGACCCTGACCTTGGCCAGGAAAAACAGGCTTAATTATTAATTAAAACTTGTTTAATTATTTTGCGGTCTAGATTTCTTTAATTTTTTTCTTTTTTGCATGTGTTTATAAATTACCTCGAGGGCCAAACCAAATGGTCTCGCGGGCCGTATACGGCCCGGGGGCCGGAGGTTCCCCACCCCTGATTTAGACTGATTGTTTTCACCATGTTACAGTATGCTCGCATGACATCCACAATCGGACCCTCAGGAGGGTGTACTAGCCCCCTACTCTGCTTTGCGTTCCATAACAAGTCTTTAAGTGTTACCTGAACACCCCGTGTTACCAAAAGACTATTTTTCACCCGTCGGTGCTGTGATACTTGTTCCTCAGTACAAATCACCCAAAAACTGATCGTAAACCCTGGCTACGATGGATATCCCAAATATCCTACTTTCGAGCAGTCCCTCTCATAAATGTCATGGAGTTTCAGACGGTTTTCACCATGTTTTGCTCGCATTTGAAGAGTGAGCAAAGGCAAAGGCATGAAATATCTCATCTCACGCTGCCTTGTTCACTATCCAACACTCATTACTTTGTTCTCTCAGAGTCCTTTTCTCTATTGGTTTGTCCTCTGTCTTTCTCATGCCCTTGTGTGTGTGTGTGTGTGTGTGTGTGTGTGTGTGTGTGTGTGTGTGTGTGTGTGTGTGTGTGTGTGTGTGTGTGTGTGTGTGTGTGTGTGTGTGTGTGTGTGTGTGTGTGTGTGTGTGTGTGTGTGTGTGTGTGTGTGTGTGTTGTTCCCACCTACGACTCTCTTTGTGTTGCATGATAGAAGTTTGGTGCAAAGTATTTCTCAGTTTTAAACCGAGACCTCTTACTGTGTTTATCAATTTATTTCTAAGTTGAGTGTGTGTGAGAGTGTGTTTCAATGGTGTCCTAATCATCGCGGCTGTATAGAGGGTCTCGGGCAGTCGCAGCATGCCCTCTCCCCCTACCGCGGTCCTTATACCTGCAGAGAAAATTGATTTCTGCTTTTCTTTTTTTCCTCCTTTCATTCCTCCACCTCTTTCTCAACCCTCCCCTCCATCTTTCTCTTCTTTCCATCAGCTTCCTTCTGTTTTTCTCTACATGTATTCACCCATTCTCCGCATCCCTCCAATATAACCTTTTACCTGGATTCACTCTCCTTCCCACCCTCCTGCTTTCATTTTGTATATAACTGGTGTCTCAGGCAATGTTATCTTCCAGTTAAAGTCTGATAAAAGAGATTGTCACTCCACTTTTATGCCCTTTGTTTTTAAAACATCAACTCCAGGTTGCCACCTCTTTCTAGTTCATACAAACCTACACACTTCAATAGAAACAAGACATCTGCAGTGTTTTGGAAATCAACAGTTAGTAAACAGATTTCAGTAGTCCATATGAAATGAAGCGGAATAACCATCAGAGGACAAGGGGGCTACAACCAAGACAGAATGATTTAACCAGGAGTCATCGCATGTGTTATACAGAAGGTAATAGCTTAGAATCATTTGAGTGGAGTAAAGCTGTTAATGGAACCTACTCGATGGTTCATCCAATATGAAAAAACACTGAAACTTGTTTATTTATTTATTTTTGGTTCATTTATAGTTGTGAGTGTGTCTGTGCTCCTGAATCAGCCTCACCCGTCTCCCTCCTCTCTTCTCCTCTTTGAGGCAGCAGCAAAGACTAGTTTTATCTCTCAACAAGTTTTAAAAGTGTATCTTACCTTTTTTCCCCTAACTTTTTTATTTTGTATTCATGCAAATTTTACTAATAACTACCCTCTCAAATGGAAATATGTGTTCTCATTCATAACACTCCGTTCGATGTCTCACGATGGGATGCGCCTCATCGCGGAGCAAACAGAAGCATCAATCTCATTACGCCAATACTGATTGGCTGGTGATCTTGACGTCAGCGTCAGGGGAAATCACCCCCTATAAGTAGCTTGCGCCACAACGCATGCGTCATTCAAACACCTCTTCTCGCTTCAGAGCACATCTCTACAGTAGCCGGGCAAGCTTAACGGTCCACAGACTGAACCCAAATACCCATTTCGGTCGACGGGCGCTCGCCGGCTACTCCTTCTGCTTCGCAGGAAGACGGTAGTACTAACGCCAGTTAGTATTAAAATCGACCTCGCCCTTCTCTTCCCCGGAAAGTAAGGTAAGTCCGAATTTTTTAAGCTAGCAGCACACCTGTTGCTAGCTCGCTCCCTCTCTACCGACACCACGGTAGCGAGGACGTTTTTTCTTTTCTCTCCTCCACGGAGGGGAAAAGGATTAAAGGAGCATACTGCCACACCAGTCAGTATTCTCCGGGAATAAAAGACCCACACTGTCCTTTTCTCCGGATTAAGGACAAGGTGGTGTGATCTTTTCTCCCGTCCCACCTGTCGAGAGCGGGCCCTCTCCACGCCACGAGGCGACCAAGATGGACGCCCCTCTCCCTCACACCAGAGGAGTCAGGGACTTGGTGGCTCGACTCTGCGGCTGCGGGTTGAAGATATTGGGCACAGACACACACCAGGTCTGCCCCTGCGAGATGGAGTTCATGACTTTATGAGCTGTTCATGAGCACTCATGAAACATTCATGAACAACTCATTATATGTTCACTTGTCATGTTCATGAACCAACATTCTTAAAATGCTCATGAACCATTTTAAAGAGCAGTTCATGAAATTGTTATGAACATTGTTCATTCATATAAAGTTCCTGTTTTGCTCATGACAGACTTTTATGATCCAGCCAATCACAACATTATAATTAAAACCCCAAAAAATGTGCATGAGCATTTCATGAATTTTGGATGATTGTGGCAAGTTCAGAATATTTTGGAATATTCATGAGCATTTTATGAACTTTTGATGATCAGTGTGATGTTTCTAAATACCTCTTGAATATTCATCTACTATTTGAACATTTCTTTCTTTTTTTAAACTTTTAATCTTAAAACAAAACAATAGTGAATTTGAAACTGAACATTATCTGTATTTATTTTGGTGACATTCATATCATTTTATGGTTTATCTGTACTGTTTGAGAAGCAGTACGAGTAAGTAGCGCCAAGGTGGAACCTTTGGCAGGTGAGCGGTGACATCTGGGTTATCTTAGGGGGGACACTTCCGCCCCCTCCTCAGAAGCAATCCAGACGATCAACCGGATCCTGTGTATAATTATTGCTGCTCCACTTTTCTGTTTTCTACAGGTCAGTGCATAATGAAAATGATCGATGTTAACTTGTGTGAATTAGATATGATGTTGGAGATGTTTAGGAGAGTGTGTCAGAAGGTTTTGAGCATGTTTGACATAGTAACGGTATTTTAAAAATACTAAACTGTCGGCAACAATAGATGCCATTTTTGACCTGAGCGAAGGCTCGCAGGCAGGTTAGCTGCTGCGCACGGGTAATATGTTTTGTTTACCTGAGTGCAGTCTTGCAGGCACATTGTCTTGTTTTTTGTTTATTAACATTGACAGTGTATTTTTGTGATCTCCATAATATGTTATATTTGGTAAAGATAGATATATTGATAGAAAGTATTATTTGATAACGTTATGTGTTTATAGATAACAACCTGTCCTTCACTGCAAACATAGCTGCTACAACCCGCTGCTGCAGATACACGCTTTACAACATCAGGAGGATGCGTCCCCAGCTGACCCAGAAAGCGACGCAGGTTCTGGTCCAGGCTCTCATCATCTCACGCCTAGACTACTGCAACTCCCTCCTGGCTGGTCTACCTGCATGTGCCATCCGACCTCTGCAGCTCATCCAGAATGCAGCGGCTCGTCTGGTCTTCAACCTTCCTAAATTCTCCCACACCACGCCGCTCCTCCGCTCCCTCCACTGGCTTCCGGTAACTGCTAGAATCCACTTCAAGACAATGGTACTTGCGTACCATGCTGCGAATGGATCTGGCCCTTCCTACATCCAGGACATGGTTAAACCGTACACTCCAGCACGTGCACTCCGCTCTGCATCAACCAAACGGCTCGCTGCACCCTCGCTGCGAAGGGGACCCAAGTTCCCATCAGCAAAAACACGTGGGTTTGCTATCCTGGCTCCAAGATGGTGGAATGAGCTCCCCATTGACATCAGGACAGCATATAGCTTGCACACCTTCCAGCGCAGACTGAAAAACTCATCTCTTTGGACTACACCTCGAGCGATAGAACTATTAACAAAGCACTTATATACTAATAAAGGGCTGGCTTACCTAAAGCCAGTTGAGTAGCACTTGAAATGTTTTTGCTCTATGAAACCTGATGTACTTATATGATTCTGTTTTCTTCAAGTTTGTATTTTGTTGGTCGAACGCACTTATTGTAAGTCGCTTTGGATAAAAGCGTCAGCTAAATGCAATGTAATGTAATAATGTATATTGACTATGTTGAATTTCTCCTTGAGATACAGTAATTGACTGTGACAGACAGATAACTTAAATGGAGAAATGTGATGTTTGTAAAGTTCAGCTATTTGAATGTAACTGTGTACTTTGAATTTTGAATAAGAAGCAATCCAGACGATCAACCGGATCCTGTGTATAATTATTGCTGCTGCACTTTTCTGTTTTCTACAGAAATCATTTATTGTTGCTGTGGTACCCAAGCTTTTGGGACCCGTAACAACATGTTTTGTGCAGCTGAGTGTCAAGAACTGCTTCAAATAGTGATAGGATTAATTGTAGTGCTCCACCTGTATACATGTATGTTTGTATGTTAATTTGAGTAAAGTTCCATTGTGATTGACATAATTGTTGTTTTCTATGGTTGCCAATTGACCCACAGTCAATGGTTCATGAACAGTTCATGTACATGAACAGTTCATAGCCAGCCATTGAATTATATGCAGTGACTGGGTATGAACTGTTCATGAATGGTTCATGAAGTTGTTATGAACAGTTCTTGATATGTTCATGAACAATTCTTGAAATGTTCTTGGTTGAAAACTGAATATCCCTACACACTCACTGAAAACTCCATTTCATGAATTGTTCATGAACCTGCCTAAAACCATATTCCATGAATTGTTCATGAACCATTCCAGCACAAGAGTTTCATGAGTAGTTCATGAACTGCCCTAGTGCCATTTAATGTTCATGTCACTTTCATGAACAGTTCATCAACTTTGTTATGAGCTGTTTATGAGCTGTTTATGAATATGGTTCACTGATATTTCATGAACTTTTCATGACAAGTTCATGAACAGTTCACTATCATCTCACTGGGGTGTTCGTCCTGCCTCGGGCTGGAACACGCCCTAGGCGCTATCGACAACCCCGGCTCATGCGGACATTGCGTCCGCTTCACCGTTAAGAGCCTCCGCCGACGGTTAGCTCGACAAGCTAGCCTGTCGGAACAGGACCCCCCCATGTCCACGGACCCGCCGACCGGCAGTCAGGACACGGGGGTGTCCGTCACAGAGAGTGAGCCCCTCTCCGTGTCGGTCTGGGGCTCACTATCTGCTATGGCTATAGAACCAGAATCCCGCACCCTGGCAGGCCGGGACCCGGTGACGGAAATACACGCGGGAACGGTTTGCCGCGCTCCACCAAGCTGGGGCTCCCGGTTAGACCTCACCATGGTCTCACCCGCAGAGGATGTCCTCGGGCCTGACTACGAGGAGGACGAAGAGGAGGACGCCCTGGCGTTCCTCCTGTCCGAATCGGATGAACAGGAAGAGGACACCTTCATGTTACCGGCTCAGGCTGCAAAGCCTGAGGCAAGTGCTGTTCTCCCGGGCGATAGCACACCAGCTTCGCCCGGTCTGAGCATGGACCTGCAGGCCGTGTGCAAACGCGCTGCGGCCAGACTCAACATCCCATGGCCCGAAATGGCCAAGGAGACCTCCAGGTCCCGCTACGAGGGAAAACATCTTCCCCAAGCAGCGGGGAAAAAGAGACAACTCTTTCCAGTCTTCCCGGAGATGTTGGATGAGGTGTTGGTCTCGTGGAGAGACCGGCCCTTCAGCAACAAGGTCCCAATCCAGGGTGCCTCCTCCCTAGACTGTGACGGAATGGAGAAGCTCGGCCTGCTCTGCATGCCGCCCATGGAACCGCTGGTAGCGGCTCACCTTCTACCAAAGGTGGGCCCATCACCAAGCAGGAACCCCACGCTGCCAGCAAAGTTGGACCGTTTTCAGTCAGCAATGACTGCAAAGGCCTACAAAGCGGCAGCGTTGTCCGCCAGGGCTCTGAATGTGTCCTCGCTGTTAACCGCCTACCAAGCAGAGCTCTGCGAGGACCTGTCGGGTAACCTGGGGGCAGCCACTCTGGACGAGATGGCAGCGGTCACGGACATTTGTCTCCGTGTCCAACGCTGCGCCGTCCAGGCCACGGGCAAGGTAATGGGGATCATGGTGGTGCAGGAAAGAGCGAGATGGCTCAACCTCACCAACCTCCCAGACCGGGAAAAGGAGGATGTGCTTGATATGCCCATCGTTCCCGAGGGAATTGTTGGCTCCGCTCTCGCCTCCATGCAAAGGAGGTGTGAGACGAAGAAGAGGGAGGACGAGGCACTCCACCTCTGCCTCCCTCGAAGGGGCAGTCCTCTGCCCAAGCTGCCTCAAACTCTGCTCGGTTTAAAACACTGAAGACGCAGAGGTCGCAGCCCACCCCGAGTCCCCAGCCCAGGCTGGAGACAAGGGCAAGTTGGCCGAGAAAATCTCCGGTTCCGGCTGCAGCTCAGGCTCAGCCAACCAAGAATTTCGGCCAGCAGTCGAGGAAGAAGAAGCGAGCGGTGTGACAGCCCCTCCTTCTCCCCTCCGTGAATGTGTTTCCGCCGCCTCGAGAGATGCCTAAACACCATCCTCAAGTCCGCACAAACACATGTCACATGCTGATTGATTCCTCTGTCATAAAACATTTGCCGCTGACGCATCCAGGCTTCAGGCCGAGGGCGCAGCTCAAAAAAATGAAAAGAAAATCACTAAAACCAATAAACAGCCCGCCAATTCTTCCCCTTTTGAGAGCAGCTACGGCATCTCTCAAAAGGCGGATTATTGACGGGTCTGTGAAGGCACCACCGCCACGTGCACGCGCAGTGCCGGCTGGGGCTTTAAGGGCACCACCGTCACGCGCATGCGCAGTGCCGGCTGGGGTCGTAAGGGCTCCACCGTCACACGCATGCGCTGTGCCGGCTGGAGCTGTGAAGGCTCCACCTTCACACGCATGCGCAGTGCCGGCTGGAGCCGTAAGCGTGACATCTCAGCTGGCTCTAAGGAGCATACAGCAGGAGATACTCACGACATCTGCCTGGGCTTCTCAAAACTGTTATACTTTATCTGTTTTCACAAGCCCAGAGAGAGTCAACCCATATTCTGGAGGGAGAGGCCCTCTCTCTCCTAGAAAGAAGGGTTTTATCTATAATGCCCACCGAGCAGAGTCAGATTACGCAGACAAATGTCCTCGTAAAGCACCCGCTCAACATGGGACTCATAATAAAACTAAACCCTAAAGTATTGGTTATTATGTAAAGCGTAGTGGCACTACACCCGACTTTTGTAGTGCGGGACGCGCCTACGGGTGCTGTCCTTTCACGGAAGGTGGTCACCACGGACGCAGGTCAGACAGGCTGATAGGGTATTTACGAAGGTCGCCCGGTGAGAGGTCTCTAGAGCAGAGATCAAGGGCTTTGATTTGATTTATGATCTGTATGACAGCATGTAGACAGCCAGTCACCCTGTGTGAGGCAGGCCACTTAACAGGCCAGGCCATCGGGAAACCCCTCGGTCCTCCCGATGGCCAGTCGGGGACTGGGTACAAGAGGCGTAGAGCGAGGGATCATTGTCCACAAGTTAATCGATCGCAGACGGCGTCTTGGTCGCGGACGGATAAAAACATTTAAAACATTTTTTTTTAAATAATAATAAATGGGTCGCAAAATATACTTGGGAGGGTGTTAACATACCTGGGCGGCCCGCCCAAGTAAAGTCTACAGTATGTGTGGGAAACCCTGAATAATGAATTTTACTGTTGTGTTTTCTCTAAACTATTTTTTTTTCTTTCTGTCATTCATGTATGTATGTTTGTTGTATGCATATATTAAATGTTTTTTGTAAAGTGTCTTAGTACTTAGAAAAGCACTATAACAATGTAAAATGTACCATATTGTGTGTAGTGTCTCAGATAACTGACTGTTGATGTTTTTGGAAAAAGCTCAACAACAGTTAACACCATTCATTCAGATTATTATTCTTCGTCACAGCAAAGTGAAGGCAGGATGTCTCAGTGCTACAGGGTCTTATCACGACCTCAGAGAGAAGAGGACATATATATTGCCGACAGACCAAAGGCATACAGTACTGCATGAATTAAAGAAGGCCAGGGCCTGTTTGTAGAGGCCATGAAAAGGAAGTGTGAATAGTAATCACTTAGCCTTGGGCCAACATATTGTAGTTCTAATGTATATTTAAGAATTCAGCTGAGATTTTGTAATGTTTAAACAAGATGATACCACAGGTAGTTCTTCTGATATTCTGTTTAATTTCATATTATCTGCTTTGTGCCTAATATTGGGATTGACACCTGGTGAACTATTTTCATTATACAAACACAACAACATTGAGACTCTCCTGCTATATTGCCAAACCCATCATCAATTAAAGCCCTTTTAAACAACCTTATTCTTGTCATGCAACTGTCTTTAGGCCCTAGCTTACAAAACACACTTGGAAATGTGTTGGATCTTGCATGTCTTGGCCGATTATCGGGGCCGATATTCCGCATTTGACCGATTATCGGTATCGGCCTTTTTTTTATCAAATTGCCGATAAAACTTTGCCTCTGATGCGGCCGTTTCTCTGGCTGCAGTCACCATTCTGTGTACACGAGCAATGTCCCGCCCACAGCGCTATCTGATAGGCTATTACTGAAGATTTCCGGGCGGGAGCCAGCCAGAGAGGCGGGACCTTCTCAGATTACAGGCAGGTGCGAAAGAACGCAGACACAGACTGAAGCAAGCAGCAGCGCTGAGCGGCAGAGCCATACATGTGTTAAACCGAAGTTCAATAAACATCCCTATCCCCTATGCTGAAGTTGCAAAAACACCACGATCTTATGATCCAATTATATCAGTTTCCCAGTTACACAGGGTGCGTGCAGCGTCTCGCAGCGGAGTAACTGTGGTGTGGGGGGGGGGGGGGGGGGGGCTGTGAGTGGAGTGGAGCCTCGTGTTGTGTTGAGTTGTGTTGAGTTGTGTTGGAGTTTGTGTTATTCTACATTTTGACACCAAGATTTTTTTACTGCAAATGTATATCGGTTCCAAATATCGGTTATCGGTCTCCTTGATTACTAATAATCGGTATCGGTATCGGCCTTGAAAAAGCCATATCGGTCGATCCCTAGTTTGTTTATCCAATGTGACTCAACACTAACATGAGCGTTGTAGTTATAAGAAACAGTGCAGGTTGGTTTAAATGCATGAACTAAAAGTGTTCCTATTGATATGTAATGTGATGCCTCTTGAGAGATATCAGAGTCTAAAGGCCAATGCCAATGAAAATAAATTAAAATGTGTATGTATGATATCATGCTAGGAATTGTAGGAAATGTAGGCTAGTTAGCTAGCTACACGTTTTTATGTTTAAATGATTGCACAACTAGACCAGATTTCACTCTGCCACAAGAGGGAGCTTCTCTGAATGTCCAAATGGTACATTCCATCGCTCCGAGTTTTCGATTGGTCCAGTTTGTGAAAAGCACTCAATCGCTCAGACTGACTATTTACGAATACCCATAATTAGCATGACCAGTGTCACAAAGGCAGCAAAGACCAAGGAAAGAGTGCCAATCCACTAATGTAAAATCAACGATAGAGAAGGTAAAAATATCATGTTATCAACTACCAATTTTAATTTAACTAAAGGTGAGAACCAAAAGGATGGGTCTTCTAATGGCCTCCACTGCAGCAAGGGAAAACTGTTAAAGGTACGGAGGAAAGACATTTCCATAGAAACGTGTCCTTTTCCCCTTGACCCTCTCCGTCACGCCTTGTTAATGCACTAAAGATGATAAGAACAGGGCATCATACACACATCCATCACCACTGACAAAGATAAGGCATGGGCAGATGGATGGAGGGCAGGAGGGATGGATTGGTGAGTGCAGGGAGAGCTATAGATGAACAGGTAAGTGGACGCACAGCAGGGTATAGAAACCAATATAGACACATAGCACAGGGGTATAAAGGGCATTGCCATTATGTGATGGCTTATATAGCGATATTTTCACAAGAAAGAAAAGTGAGTTATAAGTCAAATTACTGTTCAGAGGTAGATTTGTATATTGTATTGTATAGCAAAATAAAACGTTTTAACTACATTGATATATATACTGTACTTATTGGCCGTTTTGAAGGGAACATGTATGCTCCCAGATAACAGTTTTAAAGACGTAGTTCACTTATGTAAATTGGAAGAAACGGGAAGAAAACACATAACTGGTTTATGTTGAGGAAAGGTTATCCATAACAAAATACATTTTCAAAATCAAGTTGACAATATATATTTGTTGTTTGGGAACTTCATTTTTAGGAGACCATGCCAATACTAGTTATGGCAAATATGTTAAATGAGTAAAAAGCTGCATATTAAACCCTGCAGCAACTCCAACCAACCCTTTCTCAAAGCCAACTGTGTCAATTACAAAGTATTATTTATCAGCTCCAAATACTTGTAGGAAATTCTAAGATTTCCAAGGCACATTTTCCCTCCCAAAAGCCATCAGTTTGCACCTTTATCTGCTGTAACAGAGCTCCTCACTGACACTCCGAATGCACGTCAAACTGATCATCAAAGCGTTGGAAAAAAAGAGTTTCTATAACTGTTGCAATATTCAATAAACAGCACAAACACGGTGCCAAATAGTCAACTTCTTCTTAAAATACAGAACTATTGCAAATCACTAGATGCTGATAGCCTTATTATACTCTTTGAGCTTCCTCACATGACTTTGATTCAGAGTCGTGCGGTTTATGGCACAAAAACAACTTGTTGGTATCCACATCAGTCATGTTGGTTTGTTGTTCTACCCCCTGCATGCATGTCACAAAGACATCACTGGGAGACTCATATGGTGAAACACTGATACAATGAGGCTGATGGAAGACTCGACATCCTCCACGGGCTCCTCCTGTGTTGTTTATCCACCCGCCAATAGATCATTGGTGCCTATGTTGTACCTTATCTCTCCAATAATCCACTGTTGATAAGCAAGACCAACCAGTGATAGTGATGTAAACAATGTGTAAGCAGCATGGGTGTGAAAGTGAAACAATGTTCCAATTCCTGGAAGGATAACTTATTGGAGAGTATTCCTAATTTATTTTTTGGATCTTGCTTTGATCCACATAAACCTTGACAGCATAAAAAAATAACAACAGACAAAGAAACCACGTCCAACCTTAAAGTACTTATCTATAATCAAAGCAATTAGTCAACAATTCATGTCTAGATGTTGATATTATATGGCTTAGTTGAATACTCAATTCTGATTGGTCAATTCGGACATTTCATTAGTTGTTAATTCTTGCTTACGGACTGCCCCTAAGGAGAACAGACCGCTGCTGAGAAGGATTTAGGGATTGATCATGATATTTATTTTAAACTAATGAATTGCCTTGTGGAAAAATTGGAAATCTAATGTTATCGGACGATTAAATGGCCTTTATGAGTAGTTTTTGGGAGCATTCAGTTTAGTTAGTATGGCCCTTCTCTACCTCCTAATTGGCTCAGTGAGTTGTGGATCATTTTTTATTACACGCCTTTGTTGAATATTCGATTCTGATTGGTTAATGTGGACATTCATCAGGCTGCTGTTTTTTAAAAGCAGACAATTTCTAAGGGCACTGAGCAAGGGATTACTGTATGTCCAGTCCACAAAGAAGTCCTATCAGAAAAACACCATGGAATACTTTTTGGATATTCATTTTTATATTTGTGTAGAGCATGAAGCTTTGGATTCATGATGGCTAAACTGTCCCCAGTAGGAAAAGAAAAACAGCACGCGAGAAGGAAAGAGGTTAAAAGACAGAGCGCTGGACGTCAGAAACATCAACAGAAGAAGACAGACAGGAAGTAAACAATAAAGGGAACACGGTATGGCCTCAGGTATTGTTTAAAGACTGGTTAATGGAGAACAAACTAGTCACACATTCCAGTCATATAGGAGAGAGGATTCACCTTGGCATAAAATAGAGATCATTTAATTATTGAATTCCACAGTAACATTTCTATATGAGATTACACCCATTTTATATACATGCCTCAGGAAGGTTAAGGCAGCAGCTGAGGTTGCTCTGATGTTTTTTTATAGTCTATATGAACCTGTCTTCATGTTCATGTCAGTGTCAGGTGGAAAGGTGACTTCTATCTCAGGGTGCTGACGTGAGCGTATGTAAAAGGCAACATACGGAGGTTCCGTGTGTGCTCACTCCCAACTCATTAAACACGGCAGCTTGGTTAGTGGCCCTGTACGCCAACATACAGTATTACGCTTCATATGCTCTCTACTTTAAGCTTCTCATGCGTCGGCTCACTCCAGTGAAAAGGAGGAAGTCGTGTGACAACGTATAAAGAGCGTCATAGTCAGGATGTTGGGAGATAGATGGACGGGTTAAACAAGCAAGGGACTTTCATCAAAGATAATGCTGTTCATACCATGTGAAAACTAAAGTTAACGTGCATTTTAGCCAAAAAACTATATATAATAATAATAATTTACATAGCGTAAATAACCTGTACATAACTTAACTTATCAGAAATTGGTTAAGGAAAAGCTTTTATCTTTCCCACCCCAGGGCAATTCACGTTGTTGCAGCAAAGGGGAACAGCGCAGAACAAATGGGAATTACATGATGGTATAACAAGTATGCAACATGTATGGTTATTGAAGTAGATTGTTGTAATATCGTGAATAACAGTACTAAACTGAATGAAATTGTGAATTGCACTAGAGCAGTAGTATTGCACATCAGTTTTTGTATTCTTACAGGCTGTGACATAAACTTCATAATTGCTTAAACCCAAATGATGATTTTTGTCTGTGTGTTTAAATGTGCAACCTTTACCACATGCTAAAGACTGTCGGACCACCCTGCCCGTACAAAATGTGTGACAAAGGTATCGCCAAGGGGCTTTAACCAAGTGTCAGTTTACGAGTCGGGAGTAAAAACGTGTTTCATTGTTACAGCGACAACAATTTACATTGCATGAAGGCAATAAATACATTAAAAGGTTAATTCTCCAAATGGCTTTCTGTGCATGGTGACACGTTCTACATACAACCTTCTAGTACTATTATATGATCCAGTTGTTGCTCCCTGCTAGGATAGTGCCTGTGCGTGTGTGTGTGTGTGTGTGTGTGTGTGTGTGTGTGTGTGTGTGTGTGTGTGTGTGTGTGTGTGTGTGTGTGTGTGTGTGTGTGTGTGTGTGTGTGTGTGTGTGTGTGTGTGTGTGTTTGTGAGTGTTAATAAGAGACCCTGAGACAATGACAGACACCAAGCCCTAATTAGGTTGTCATGCTGAGAGAGCGAGAGAAAAAGGAGAAAGAGGGAGAGAGCTTATTAGGGAGGAAAGGTGTCAAACTCTGGCAGGAAAAGGAGGTGGGTGGAGAGCAACGGAGGGGGAAGATGAGGGGATGAGGGAGAGCGCGATGAGGGGAGGTAAAGTGAATCTGGTGCAGATAAAAACAGGAGACGGGGAGAGGGAGCAGAATGGAGGTAGATGGAACAGGAACTAGAAGAAGAAGAGATGGAGGAGGAAGAGGTGTTGGAGATGGAGGCAGCTGGAGAGATTAAAGGACGTTGAAGGTGGTGAAGGTGTGCAGAGGAGGGAGGCTCAAGTAGAGAGGGAAGGTGTTTTTCCGAAAAGTGAATGATGGGAAATGACCTCCAATGTTGATCAATTAAAGAATTCTGTTTACTAAATGTTGGGTCTTGCTTTCAGTATTGTTTCGACTGGTAAACACATTAGTTCTGAAAGCTCACCAAAATAATTGTTGATGAGATTTTTGAAAATAAATTAGAATATCTAGACGTAAAATATTGACCTTTAAAAACCTTTTTTTTTTAAAAAGGGCCACTTCAACTTAGGCTGCGGCCCCACGAGGACGAAAACGGCTAAACGCATAGGATTAACGCAATCGCAAACGGCTTCCGTCCACATGCAATAATTATCCGGATAGTGTCTGCCCACACGAGACCGCTCCGTTTAGCTCCAACCGCTGGAGAAGCTGCAGTACATATGCAGGAGCCTGTAGGTGGCGCTGTAACTTCCTCCACAAAAGCAGCGAAGAAGAAGGTTGTCATGGTTGCCCTTCTGTTTATTCTCCGCGGTGGGGGCCGAGGGAACCGGGCAGAGTTTTACGCCAGTCAGTGTGTATTAAAGTTGAAATCTTCCGGACAAAATTATAAAAGTGCCGGTCAAAGGTCTTCTTTGTTATTTATTGAGCTTTAAAACAAATGAATAACGACTCTATATAATATAATGATAAAATACACGGAGCCTCTCTTTTTCCTCCCTCTCTTCAGACAGCGTCAGTGTCTGTCTCATGCAGCAGCTCATCCAGTAATCAGTGACCCGGCCGACTGTAAAAAAAAACATATTTATAACTAGTTTAGGGAGTTTGAGAGGTAATTAAAATAGCTAAGGGTGATGATCTGACTTGAAGTGTGTGTTTTGCTGCAGCGGGAGGAGCTGCAGGTGAGCAGAGCTGCGTGTCTCCGTCCTGTCAGATTAGACTTCACTCGCGAGAGAAAGATAAATAATCTGAATTCAGGGTGCAGTTTACTTTGACGTGGGGGTGAGCAGCAGAGGTGGGGAGAGGCGGGGCTATTGCCTCATCATTATTGCTGTAGATGTTGCACAAACAACTGTAGCATGGTCAATAGCGTCCGGAGCACGATAGCAACTCTGCGATCCGCCATTGTTGTTGTTGTTGGTGGCGAAACACTTCAGCACTGGCGCGGGGTAAGCGGAGGTGAGCAGAAGAGGTGGGGAGAGGCGGGCTATTGCGCAATCACTATCAGTGATCTGAAAATGTCCGTATAGGGCGCACACACGGAGCTGTTTGACCCCCCAGAGAGTGGCGTATGCATTTCTATCCACCTTGGGACCCGTTGTCGTTTCCTCAGTCGTTTAGTGCCGTATTCGGTCGTCCTCGTGTGGCCGAACGGTCTATATGACACTAAACAGTAACGCAAACGACCGAATTCGTCCTCGTGGGGCCGCAGCCTTAGCCATGTAATAAGAAATCATAATGACCAATTGAAACAATTAGGAGGTACAGTAGGGCCATACCAACTCAAATGAATGCTTCCAAAAATGTTTGATAATGACCATTTAATCATTCCAAAAAATATCCGGATGAGGAGTGTTACCTTTAAGCATATTAATTACATTAAAAAAACAACAACCATGCCTCATCATTTCTACAAAATAAGCCAGGACATGATCTTGACCCTATGGATATTGGCTGACAGGAGGCCACATATTTACTTTACACATATTTACAAGAGGGCATATTTTAAGTTCGTTCATTATGCACCATCCGCTTGCAGGTAAACAACACTGTAAGCTTTGTTCTGGGCTACAAAGCCAACCGGTGCACTACTTGATACCCCAACACCACCAACCTAGTATCAAACAAATGTACACACACACAAACACACACGCTACAGATCACAAGGACTCGGGACAAATTCTGCTGTAATGCCAACAGCCATATTGTACATATTCAATTGACTGAACTGGCAGCATTCCATTAAACTAGCAAGGAAAATATGCGCACACACACACACACACACACACACACACACACACACACACACACACACACACACACACACACACACACACACACACACACACACACACACACACACACACACACACTGTACGGAGGCTCAGTCAATGGTACTTTTTCATTTACAAAGCCATGTTGGATAAACTACCATCTTATATCTGCTCCCTGATCTCTCTGCGAATTGAAAGTACTTATTGCCTGAGATCGCATGCTGTGGTTTTATTAAATGTGCCAAGTGCTAGGACTGTCTTAGGGAAGAAAGCTTTTAGATGTGCAGCTCCACTAACATGGAACAGTCTGCAAAAAGAATGGAAAATTACCAAGCTAGTACCACTACATGTTTTTAAAGCTCGGTTGGATGCTACAAGATCAGATGCTGTTGTACATGTGGTTAAATATGTAAATTGTAATCCCTGTACATTTTGCTGTATGATGTCCTTTTATTGTTCTGTTGTTTATGTTTTTATGTCTTCTTGTGGAACCTACTGCTGCAGGTCTCCCTTGAAAAAGAGAGCATTGATCTCAATGGGATTTTACCTGGATAAATAAAGGTTTTGAATTGAAGTGAATTGACACGATCTGCAATACCTCTAGTGAAAGTTTTAAATATTGTAAACAAATGTAATAATGATAATACAGTTTTGACTTGATAACCTTGGCAAAGCTGACTTTCGAAAATAGTGCTGGAATGGGACCGGAGAGCTTGCTGACATTTGAGGATTATGAAGTTGTTAGTCTGTTTCATAATTGCAATTGTTTGTCAGTATATATGAAAATACTAGGTTAGCTAGCCATCTAACCGAAGAACTGCAATAATATTGGAAGATATCATGTGATCACATTGTTAACATAAGCCACTACAACTTCAATTTTAGATACGTTTCCAGTGTATAATCCCCCAACGCCAACAAGCTCTCCGGTCCCAGCTAGGTGCATCACTTTGGTGTGTGCCCTTTTCAGTTGATGTACAGAGTTTTTGAAACTGCATCACGTTTCTCCTAATATAAATGTTTAGGGCAGTTGTAACGTTGTCCAAATGTCTGAAATTGTGAGGTTACCTTAGTACACAGGTGTAGAATCCATTGTCTTCCATTTCAGCAGATCTGAACCAGATCGAGTCGTCTTCTTTACTCAGTCTATGACCAGAGAAGATGATAGGCTCCTAAAGGACCCAGTACAAAGTCAGTGTTAGAGCAATAATTATCAATCAATCAATCAATCAATCAATGTTTATTTATATAGCCCAATATCACAAATGTAACATTTGTCTCAGTGGCTGTCATTTAAATATAAGAGTCATTTAAATAAGGAGACATACATGCCCTCTTCCCTTAAGGCAGTGGTTCTCAAATGGGGGTAAGCGGACCCCTAGGAGTACGTTGTAGTACTGCAGGGGGTACGTGAGATTGATTTTATGTTAATGCAATGTAAGTAATGCATTT
Organism: Pseudochaenichthys georgianus; assembly: GCF_902827115.2. Classification (NCBI taxonomy): domain Eukaryota; kingdom Metazoa; phylum Chordata; class Actinopteri; order Perciformes; family Channichthyidae; genus Pseudochaenichthys; species Pseudochaenichthys georgianus. Next base: position 34,295,261 of record NC_047512.1, read on the forward strand.
AAACAAACTACTAATAGTTGATTAACTACTTTATTCAAAAGTTTAATGTAATTCTGGATAATAAAATGGGAAAAATAAATGGGGTGCTCTCTTTTCCTCTCCCTCTCCTGACAGCCCGTCAGTCTCGTGCAGCTCGCTGAACCTGTAATAAGTGAGTGACCCGACAGTAAATAATACATATATTATTATATTATATATATATATATATTATATATAACTACTTTAGCTTGTTCCAGAGTAGATAAACTAGCTAATGCTGCGTTCACACCGGACGCGATGCGAGTATTCGCTTCTCTCTAAACACGAGTTTCACCGCGGCTGCCAGCTGTGTTTACTCGCATCATTCAAACAAGACACGCTGGCTCGGGAGCTACAACTACAACAAAATGAACATATTTTATCGTGATTAAATTGTAATACACGTTTCTAAATGATGCCGACGTAACAACATACTGATACCGGTTAGTAAAAACCATGAATTAATGCTTGACAAGTCTGCAGACAGACGGCAGGCGAAGAACCTTTGAGAATGCTTGTTTTCTGAATGGAGATTGGGTCGACCAGGGTAAGCTAACGTTGTATATTCTCACTCCACACTCATAACAACGGCCTACAGACATAAATAAACCAGCGACTGTATTCTGTGGTTTGTACTTGTTTAACTTTTGTCCAGTTTCTGAACAGATATGAGGAGCTGTGAGCTCTGAGTGCTAACTGCTAACAGCTAACGGCTGATGTTTTCTGGTTGAACGTCAGTGACGGCAGGCTGAGATCCTCACCGCTGATTGGCTTCCGCGAGAACGAATTTGACGCTCGAGTTGAAACAATTGAACTCTTGCGTTTGACCATTCAATCGCCTTAATCGCGTGATTCGCGCCGTGTCCACCGCTTCATGCTCGCCGTCGGAGCGAATTTGCGTCTGTCCGCGTCTCTGCATTGACTTTACATGTAATCACGCCGCCCCCAAACATCGCATCGCGTTCGGTGTGAACGCAGCATTAGTGTGTCAGGTCTAACTCTTAGTGTATTTTGCTCCGACTGAACGGTCCGTCACAGCGGCGGAGCTGTGATCCGGAAGAGCTGCGTGTTCTCCGTCAGCAGCAGCTGATCTGATCTCTGATCTCTCTCTCATGTCCGGTTATACTTCACTCGCGTTTATGTCCAAATCTATCCGATCTAGCTAGTTCTAGTTAATGATATGACTGCCTGCTTATCAAATGACCTAAAGCAGGGGTGTTCAAAGTGTGGGAAGGTGAGCCTCCCCTCAGAGAACATAAGAACAGCCGTGCCCCCCCCCAATTATTATTGCTATTATTATTGTTGTTGTTGCTATAATGCAGGGGTATTCAATTGCATTTCAAAGAGGTCCAGTAAGAGAAAATGTCATTACATGCTCTGTTTTCGCTGTCTACCTTTCTCTTTTTTGAGCACGCCATTTTGAAATTACTCCGACTGTTTCTCTCCTCTTGTCTCCTCTCTGTGTGTGTTTGAATCTATCGTGCTGACTCACTGACTGCACAGATTTGATTGGCTTAGTAACGTCACCTCCTTAAAACATTAAACAATAACTTTTTTAAACCTTTTCAACATTGTGGATGAATCCTTATGCTCCCGGCAACACACTGAACGTCAACTGTGCCTCCTTATTACACTCACCCCTACTTTAGTGGGAACAATGAGTCTGCGTCTGCAATGTAGACAGGAATAAACACAGATCATCCTCTGGCTGCAGCCTTGACCGGTACTTGCTTTTGATCAAAGTGAAAACCCGCACTCACACAGGTAGGTGGAGGGGCGGACTGGGACTAAACATCAGCTCTGGAATCTCACCCAGCCCAGCCCACAGAAATTGGTAGAGCACGCGCTAGTGAACTGTCAACCTCTGTTACCTGTCAGCGCAACTTAAATGATGCTGTTTAAAAAGATAAAAAATAAAGGGCGGTCCCGGCCGTCAGCGAACCGAGCCAGCCGTCAACGGCCCGCTGACGACCGGCCATTCTGGGATTCTCCAGAACACACAGATGGCCAGTCCACCCTGGGTGGAGGTGAAGGGAATGAGCACTTTTACAGCCTTTTTGGCAAGGTCTCCACAGACAGCCAAAAGTGTGCAAGTGACACTTTACTCGTCTTTTTGTCGCTATTTTTTTCTCACGCTGCACCTGCCCCGAAGCTCTCTGGCGCCCCCTCAGGGAGGCGCGGCTCACACTTTGAAAACCGCTGACCTAAACAATAAGCTTTGCTTGGCAACGGCTTGTGGCTGCAAAGTATAGCGCAGCATTATGCATATGTTTATATGAGGGGTCAAAATCCCATGCTCATAAAATGCTCATATGTTTTTTTCTCTTCATTCCCCACGCCCCAAAATAAACTAATACATATACAAATGTTAGGAAAAGTAACGAAGTTTGAGCAGTGTGGGTTTTATATTAACAGAGTTGCACATACTTAAAAACGTGAAGTGTAATAACTGCAGTTTGCCTCCCTGTCAGAATGACAAAGGTCCTCAGTGAAGCACAAGCCCATGTTTCACTACATTGTAAGTACAACTTGTACAAAGATCAGTTCAATGCAACTAATGTCGTCTCAGTGTTATTGCATGATGTTAAAATTGGTTTGCCATGAATTTAGTGATGGATTGTAAACATTTGAAATGTAGCATTTAAGTGTTTCTCAGTTACAATGTTGTTGTTTTAATAAATCAGACACCGATGGTGCAGCGCTGTACCGTACCTCTTTATATAGGCATTTGTTCCCCAAATTGTTTTTGCGCTGATCAGGGGGTACTTGGCTGAATTTCTTTTTCAAAGGGGGTACATTATTGAAAAAGGTTTGAGAACCACTGCCTTAAGGTATAGATAATAGAATTAGAATGCTATAGAGCAGAAAGGCAGAACATTAAATGTAAATGCTCCGAATATGTGTTGCATTAAAGTGCTACCCAGAGGATTAGGTGGAGATGTACAGTAAATTACATGTATCATCAATTCTAAATGTAATCCAGCTAAATCCTGTTTTACCATTCAGATATAACCCACAGTGCAAGGAAAGGGGAACAGCATTGTTTTATTAGAGCAGGGGTGCCCACACTTTTTCAGCTTGGGAGCTACTTTTAAAATGACCAAGCCCAAATGATCTACCTACAGGGCCGCCCTGCCTAATCTGTGTCACGAGCGTGGGGGGGGGGGGGGGGATAAACTGTGGCGCGCTTACAATAATTGCGCCGCATAAGCGCATAATAGTGCACCGCATTTGCGCTTCAGATGAGGAGTTGAGGCCCCCTCATGACTGCATGAACCCGTATGGCACAATACAACTCAGACTGGCTTACCTGTACGTCAATCAAGTGGCACATGCCATAGTAAGGATGGATGATGATTTTTTTTTTTTTCAATGCCATGCGAGCTACCCACACTACCTTTGCGATCGACGTATTGGGCACCCCTGTATTAGAGCATGTAGGGCTCTAACCATGTGTGATTTATCAGTCCCTCTTGTTTCTGTCTATTTTGTATTACTCAAACACAAGCGAGCTCACACAAAGAGAGATTGTTGGCGTGGTTAGATGTATGTCACACTCTGATCTTTACAATGTAGACAATATTCCAATTGTGTATAGTTTTTGCACATGGTATGTGTCTGGAGGTACTTCCCATGTCTCTTAAATTGCCACCATGTTTCACCCACCAGCAAAAGGGGGGGGGGAACAGTGAAATAGGTTTTAAGAGCAGCAGCGGGGTTCTCTTTTTAGCTTGTTTCCTTTTCAAAGAGGGCATATTTTCAGGTTCAGATTTGCATTGTCTATCCTGTGACATGTCTCCATGCTTTAATGTTCAAAAAGCTCTTTATTGTTCTCATACTGCCTGCACTGCAGCACCTCTTTTCACCCTTTTCACCCGTCTTTTGACGTACAATGTGTTGAGGCACTAGCCAATAGAAGCGTGAGTATTAGATAGTGATGTCACTATGTTATGGTAATAAACAAAGGAGTCCAATGGAGGTGTTTCAGGCAGGGGGGAGGAGTGTGTGGGAGAGAAACTCCCTCGTGAGGGAACACAGTGACCTCTATATAACACACTAAAGGAAAGGGACAACCCTTAAAAAGCATAATAGGGTCCCTCTTAATGTCTGGGCTAATTAGTACAGTATACATGCTATCCAGTTTCTCACAGAGTAGTCCACCATCTTAACAGTTAACATATGATAACACATACATAATAATAATAATAATAATGTTCATTGGAAACTCCAAAAATGAGTAATTCAGGTTATATTTGTATTGACTTAAATGTAGGAGACTTTATGTGTCAGTAAAATTCATGTTTTTTGTTATTTCTGCCTGACAGTTTATTTCGATGACTGCAAACATCTCCAGGAAGATGGCCTACAATTCCACATCTCAGCTATATAACCAAAATGATTTATGTTTCTATTGATTTGTTTTTATTCTCTGTTTTCAGCAGTACAACTGAAATATATGATACTGATTTGATCTTCATGAAACTTGGTGAAAGAATGTGGCATGGGCAAAGGAATATGTAGTAACATTTAGGAGTCGGGAACGGATGGTTCCCTTGTTCAAATGCCCCTGTTCTTTCCAAATGCGCTTCTAGTTCCACATGCTCTTACCTCTGCATCTCCTTTGTTCTTGTACCAGATGAGGCGCAGTTTGGCGTTGGTGGCCATGGTGTAGTTGGTTCGGATGTAGCTGTAGAACAAGGCACATTTCAACCGAAGAGGTTCCCCGGCCAGAACATGGTACTGCTTCAGATCCACCGACCAGTCTATGCATCCATCCACTGTGAGGAAAGAAAAGAACAGACAAAGACATATTAAGAATGTGGGGATGAATATACCGTATATATTCCATCATTGAGTGAGATGACTCAGAGTACAACTCCACTTTAAACCTCAGTGGGAGAAAGATCGTGGAAACACAGAACTGGGTTAAAAACAGTTCTATAGGACTAAAGAAATGAAACCTAATATAGAATACATGCTTTGTGAGAGAAAAGGTGATAAAGAGAAAATGAAAAACATGGGAGAAAGACTTTGAGTGACAGGAAGATTATTTCATCTTGTTTCTTTGGCACTATTGATTTTACCTTCAACGCAATAAAAACATTTAATATACATTTAATATAAACTTTGTTTAGTTTCGGAAATGATTTGCTGTGTGTTGCTGCCGGCCCGTCTCTCCCCCATTCTCATTGAGTATTTTACAAAGAGTGAAACAGCACCCCTCTAGATGTTATGGTGAAACAGTAGAT